>NC_056744.1:911864138-911964138 GCF_019279795.1 Protopterus annectens | reverse complement strand
ATTGGACAAAAATCAGTGATTTTTTAATTGTTATTTGCAAGCATTGTGGACTGGTACACTTTTTTAATGCACTTAGTTTTATACAGTATTGCAACTAACTTACTATATATATGAGCTCAGAAAACTGTTACTTTGTAGGATTTAAACTGCTTCAAAGAAAATCATTATAATAAAACTGAAAAGGAGCAACACCTCATTGCTTTAGAGAGTGCTTTACTTCATTACAAGAAGTAATCCATAAGATGATCATTATAAAGAAAAAACAGAGCATCACCAAGACCTTTTTTTCAGCAATCCATGGACAAATGTTGTTTAACTCTGTTTAGAAAAGCAAGCCTCACAAATGGAAGAACGTTGTAGTAATTAAAGGAAACAAAGATTTTCTGTGACACAAAAAGTCATATTCAATTCATACTGACTCAGAACTTGATGTTTTTTCCATCTTTTGAAATGTGCCTTATTTTTTTACCAGCACCCAAAATCTTACATTTCTAATAGGCTGTGCACCACCAGTATCCTAGAGTTAGCCAGGAGACATCTGTTAATAACAATAACCGGACAACCTTTGGATGGTGACATTTTTCTTTGTTTCATGTTCTGTAAGATGAGATGTTTCATATTCTGTAAGATGAGATGAGTTACTACAACATAATTAACATTACTTCAGCCCTACACATGTTGTCACAACTTGGGTTATGGTTGGGCTATGTAAGAAAATTAAAATGAGAATTAAGGACCAACATGACTTAGGACTTGTCTATGATTTGCTCTAGAATCAATAACAGCCAGAGCATATGCAATATTAGATGGCTTATTTACTTGTAAGACCTTCCTGACATATGAACTAATTTCAGACCATTCATATCTGGAAGACTGTGTTCAGCAATGCTATGTAAATCAATCTTAAACATTTTTTCATGCCAGCTAACCACTGATATGTGAGTGTTTGACTGAGATTGTATAAAATAGAACCCTATCATAAAACAGAAAGCATGTTAGGAAAACAATAAATATTACAATCAGACAGTGGCTGAGCAAGTAAAAAAAAACTTTTAATTAAATCAAAATATCTGCAAAGCAAAAGTCTGACACAAAAAAAGAAACTGTATATACACAGACAAACAGAGATATGAAAATTTAAGATGCATGCCACAATGGACATATAAATTTAAAACATATGCTTTCACAATTTAGTGAAATAGAGTCTATCAATCTAGTGCATTATACCCAGCTTCCTTAAGGAACTTCATGGCTGAACAGTCCTACTGTTGAAAAAAAATAGTACTATTGTACTTAAGCTTATATGTCACATGAAGTATCAAAGTGCTTCAGCCCAGAATCCAAATGCAATATTAGTATTCATTTTTGAATGTCTGTACTGCATTAAAAACTGATTGTACCCTCTATCAACTAACAGCTGGGGCATCTTCCCCCTTTCCCCACCATAGCTACACCTCTGCCATAAGCAGAAATGTGTGATCAACTTCTGCATTGGAAACTGGAATCCATATAGCTGTCACTGCAGTCTCAGACAGTATTGGGATCTGCACAGCAGTCTCAGACTATATTGGGATCTGCACAATCTTTGAAAGCTGGTACTTATGCAAGTCAGATGAGGACAGTAGTGGCATTTTCTGGACATCTTGTCATATAATACACTTCTCAGTGTTTTAGGACTTGACCTGGATTACCCATTTAAAAATGGGCATGCTGGTAGCACACAACTGAAAGCTATTTTTATGTTCTGGTAAATTATACAGATTCAAGATTTTCTCTAAATTACATGGTTTTAGTGGATGTGATCAAGTCTGATGAAAGTTAGCTGTATTTCAAGCTCAGACTGTCAGTCACACAGGAAAGTCAATAGCTGGTTCATGGATGTTACACCACTGTCATCTTCAGTGAAGAACCCCTGCAGGTATTGCAAAAGCTTCAAATGGTACTGCGTAGCTGTGGACCACCATAATTATGATACTGACCTTTGCAAATACATACATACTATAAATGACAATGGAACTAACCTTTTAGTTTTTCCAAGACATACATAGACTTTAAATAGAAATCTGTACTCAGTACAGCACTGGGTCATGTGACATCAATGATCAAAATAAAGCACAGTATCATAACTGCCAAATTAACAGACCCCCCCCCCAAATAGTATATCTAATACTTTTATTAAAACAAAAATTAAGTGTTTTTGTCCACTGTAATATAGACTTCATCAGAATTAAAACCAACGCCCACTCAGGGGTTTATATAATGTCCATAAAATCCTTTACACTCTCATTATTTAATTAAACAATCACAAATAATAATCACTAAACGCACATTCGATTTAAAGGAACCTACCAAGTAAATAAATATTTTGTCATGAATTGTATGTAATTAAATCTGCCACACTAAAAATATAATAAAATCAAAAACATCATACATAAAACTACATGTTAATAAAAAATATATGTAATATAAATATAGTCATAAATAACACCAGTCATAAAGTATATATGTTATGCATTGTGTTAAAATTATCTTATAATTCTACAACAATAATAGCACAGTTTAGTAAACATCCTTCTACAGGGCAACTACTCTGCTACCTGAAGTGATGTAGGTCCCATTCTACAACAAGGCATCAGCAGCAGCACCCTGTACAGTCCTCTTGTACAACCAGAAATCAATACAGCTCCTAACCTCCAGATAGACAACAAATAGGTCTGCATCCTCCAGTGGGTCAACAGCAGCAGTAACTCAGTATGATTCCACCCTCTGACATGAGTGGACTGTAAGCTTTGCCATACACATTTCATCCAAGGCTGTATGAAAACAGTGCTTGCCCAAACACAACCACCCCTCCTTAGGTTTGTAGTGGAATAGCAGTGTCATTCTAACAACATAACTACCAGGTTGCTAGTTGTCTCTGCATCATGTGTTTACTGCATCACAGAAAAGCAATACAGGCTATGCAGACATCAGAGTCTCCAAGTGATCAATTCACCTTCACAGCCTGAAAAAAAATCTAACTGCCCCCCTTTATCTCAGTACTGTTATCTGCCGTGAAAGACAAATCTGCAGTCACTTTCCACACACATCAAAAAAAAAATCCGGAACTAGATACTTTACCACAGAATCCATAAGAAAGAAAATAGTCTATGAGAAAGCTGCTAATGCATAACATTTGCTTTAAAATTACTTTCAGCAAATGGCCATAACTGACAAAATTAACATTTGAGCAGTACAACAGCTGTCCAACTTATAAAACTTTATATGCTATGTATATTTTAACATGCCATTTGTGGGCCACTAGTGCCTGAATTATGACACTGAATTTGGTTGTCTGTAGTATAACAAACTTCAAACCACTTACAGAGAGAATTGCACATAGTTTAACAGAAAGGTGCCTAAAATGACTATCTTGAACACTCCATATCAAATTTTACAGCATTACAAATTTATAAACCTGCACAGCAGTTACTTCCATTGGTTGTGGACAAACCATGATAGGAAAAACTACACAGCTTTTATCATGTTAAATCCATTCTGCTAAGGCACATTTTGTAGACTGAAAATCCAACGTATATCTGTGAACAACCACTAGATGACTTAGACAGTAAATTAGTGTGGTTTACTCCTAAAATGTTATTTCAAACCTCACAGTGACATTTATGGAATGAATTGTACAATGGCACACTGATAAGCAATCCCCCTAAAAGACGTACTAGAAAAATGTTCTTATCAAAACTCTACTATTACATATTTTAGTTAGTCACTCAGTTGCCATAGCAAAGAACAACATGTTGAAAATATAGTGCCTGCATATGAGTTTGCAGCTTCATCTTCAAATGTGAGCTTGAAGATGAACTGATATGTACAACTGCACATCAAGTGCCACAGTCGTTTTTGCAAAAAAAAAAAAAAAAAAAAGTTAGTTTCATAGGATATCCAAGTTCTTGTTTGTCCAGCTTACTGATAACAGTATCAAGTAATGGAAAGAGTTCTGTAGGAATGAACTGAGCAAATTAGCAGTAAGATACTTTCATCCACAAACTGCCTCACCCCAGCTAGTGGGCATAGCCACTGTCACATAGACCTCATGTGACTGTGATAAGAAACAGATATGTATAAACTTACTAGTGCAGGATTCAAGGACAAAACAAAAATGAAAAAAATAAGGGGTAAGAAATAAAAATCAGAGACAGACTTGTTTTTGTATACTTACAGTTGCAAGAAATCAGGAACAGTCTCAACTTTAGTTCATGCAAAACAGTAGCCCGCGAATGAGTACAACTAGGGTTACCACCTGTCCCACTTTGAGAGGGACAGTCCCTCTTTGGGCAGTTGTGTCCTGACAAAAAATATTAAAAAGGACAAATGTCCTGAGATTGTAGGACATAATTATGTCCCATATTTTATGTAATAGTTGCATAAAATAGTTATTTCTGTATCTAAAATACCTAAATGTTACAAGAAACATAATAAGCAACTAAACTGTTACAAGAATAAGCTTTTATTTAGGAAAACAAGTTAAGTTCTATCCTTTGTACTGACCATGGGTATGTTGTTGTGTCTTTCGGCTTTTCCCGGTTAGGGGTCGCCACAGCGGAACTCCGGTCCGCTAATGATTGGTAGTTGATTTTTACGTGCCGAGTTACCAGCCCTGACGCACAACCTTCAATGAAGGTATGCCCATTCACGCATGTCTCCATGCAGAAGACACTCTAGCTGAGAATCGAACCGGACAGCATCTTACTGTGAGGTGACAATGCTACCGCAGCACCACCACCGTGGGTATAGGGTATGTGTCGGCCTGTAAAATCTGATGTGTGTCCTGAAAATGTCCCACTTTGGCCATTTGAAAAGGTGGCAACCCTAAGTACAACTTGTCTCATACAAAAGAACACTAGTCCTATAAAGTCAGATTTTAAAATTACCAAATAACAAGACAGTAACCTGCTTTCATCCACAGGCAGACTCTTCCCCCATTTAGTGACTCCTTACTGATTTGATGGTTGTTTAGGACCATTCTGATAAGTTAGGTAAAGTTTTAACATAGGTTCATAGGTTCATACTAGGCTATCTGCCCTGGGGCAATTATAAGCCTAGCCCGATTCTGTATGGCTTACGCCACCCCTTGATTTGAGTATACTGTGCCCTTTTTAAGGTTTAGTTTACTGTGCCTGTGTCTAATAGTGACACGGGAGTAATCCCTGGGACAAACCTACGATCCCCCATCCACCTATCGAGATTCTTCTTGAAGAGATTCAGTGAGGTGCTCTGCCTCACATGAACTGGAATTCTATTCCAGAGAGAAGGGAGCCTCTGGGTTATGAACCTGTCCCTCCAGCAAGTTCTATTTATTTCTGTGCTGAGGTTCAAGTCCCTCGAGCGTGTGGCCCTAAGGGATTTAGATTTACTGAGGTGGAGCATGTCCATTAATTCTGGATTTGACATAGCTTTGTATGTCAGGCATAGATCGCCTTGAAGTAGGCGGTATGCAACTGAGTAGAGCTGGAGTTTTTTTAACTGAGCAGTATATGGCATCTGTTTGAGACCCTTGATCCTCTTGGTGAGATACTTTTGGGGTCTTTCTAATTGCTGCAGGTGTCGGGTAAGGTACATCCCAAAAGGGGCATTGTATTCTATGATGGGCCTGATGAGGGATGAATAAAGTGGCACGATTACCTCTCTTGATCTAGATGTGAAACCCTTCGTGATGAGGTGGGCTATGTAGAAGGTCTTTCTAACTACTTTGGCAATGTGGTTTTCAAAGGAGAGATTGCTATCAACTTGGGTCCCCAGGTCCCTAATAACTTTCTCTGTACTTAATGGGTTTCCGCCTATGTGGTAATTTGTGGGCACATTGTTTTTGCCAAAGGGTATGACTATACATTTTTTGGAATTTAGCTTTAAACCATGGCGCTGGCACCAGTTATCTGTCTCTGTGAGACCTTTTTGAAGGATGTTTGTGTCAGCTGGAGAGTTGATTATGGCACCCAGTTTGCAGTCGTCTGCGAACTTGGTGAGCCATAGTCCTCCCTCATTTGCCTGTACCTCGGAAAAGTATATACCGAACAAGAGTGGTCCCAGGACAGAACCCTGTGGGATGCCACTTGTGACCGGTTTCGAGTCGGACATGGCTCCAGCAACTCTCACTCTGTGGGTTCTGTCTTTGAGCCAGTTTGTGACCCATCTTGTGACATAGGGGTTTATATTTAAGCTGGATAGCTTATCTATGATGCCCAAGTGGGGTATTGTGTCAAATGCCTTTGCAAGGTCCAAATAGGCTGTGTGGACTACCTTCCCTTCATCTATGGCTTTGGTGACTGTTTCGAAGAAGTCAACCAGGTTCAAAAGGCAGGATCTGCCCTTAACAAAGCTGAACTGGGTAAGATCTAGTGTCTGTAGGTCCCCAATGTCTTTGTTTATGAGCTCCATGATGATCCTCTCCATAGCCTTGCAGACTAAGCTAGTCAGGCTTATGGGGCAATAGTTTCCAGGGTCCGTAGAGGCTCCACCTTTGTGGAGTGGGACCACTGTTGCTGTACGCCATTCTGTGGGCACATATCCTGTAGTGAGGCTGAGATTGTATAGCTGTTTTATTTGAGGGATTAGTTCCTCTTGGAGTCCATGTAGGACACAACCTGGGATGCCATCTGGTCCCATGGAAGCAGTGTTTTTTGCTTTGGAGAGGGCAGCCTTCACCTGAGCATCAGAGATGTTTGGGAGGCAGCCCTCTGCTGGGCTAGATACTTGCTCTTTTGGGGGGGAGGGGATGGAGAAGTTTGCACTGAACCTGTCTGTCAGGATATTGGCGATGTCTGTGGGTTCAGTGCATTTTTTGTCATTTAGAATCAACTCAGAACAAGTCTGGGAGTTGCATCCCAGGTTTCTAACATAACTGAAAAAAGCCTTATGATTGTCTTTGGTGTCCTGTGCAATTTTTCTCTCGAAGCTGGCCTTGGAGGATTTTATGAGGGATCGTAATTTTTTGCTAGTACTGATCAGAGATGCCTTCCCTATTAGGGATTTTGCTCTATCATGTAGTACCTTCCTCCTTCTGTTGTACAGTTTATTTATGGCAGGGGTCCACCAGACTGGATGCCTGCCTTTGGATGATTGGGTCTTGGTTTTGTTTGGGATAACATGATCCATGCATTCCTGGAGATGTCCGTAGAATGCGTTTATATAGGATTCTGCAGTTTGGGCCGTAGTTTCCACTGGCCCAAACTGCAAAATAGTATCCAGAATAGGATGCCTGAGGAATGGAGAAAAAGTGTTTTGGTACCGATTTTTAAGAATAAGGGTGATGTGCAGAGCTGTAGTAACTACAGAGGGATTAAATTAATCAGTCACAGCATGAAGTTATGGGAAAGAGTAGTGGAAGCTAGGTTAACAAGGGAGGTGATGATTAGTGATCAGCAGTATGGTTTCATGCCAGGAAAGAGCACTACAGATGCAATGTTTGCTTTGAGAGTGTTGATGGAGAAGTACAGAGACTGTCTGAAGGAGTTGCATTGTGTCTTTGTGGATTTAGAGAAAGCATATGACAGGGTGCCTAGAGAGGACTTGTGGTATTGTATGAGGAAGTCGGGAGTGTCAGAGAAGTATGTAAGAGTGGTACAGGATATGTACAAGGGTAGTGTGACAGCGGTGAGGTCTGCAGTGGGAGTGACAGATGTGTTTAAGGTGGAGGTGGGATTACATCAAGGTTCAGCTCTGAGCCCTTTCTTATTTATAATGGTGATGGACAGGTTGACAGACGAGATCAGACAGGAGTCCCCGTGGACTATGATGTTTGCAGATGACATTGTGATCTGTAGTGAGAGTAGGAAACAGGTAGAGGAGACCCTGGAGAGGTGGATATATGCTCTAGAGGGAAGAAGAATGAAGGTCAGCAGGACTAAGACAGAATATATGTGTGTGAATGAGAGGGAGGCTAGAGGAATGGTGAGGATACAGGGAGTAGAGGTGGTGAAGGTGGATGAGTTTAAATACTTGGGATCAACAGTTCAGAGTAATGGTGAGTGTGGAAGAGAGGTGAAGAAGAGAGTACAGGTGGGATGGAATGGGTGGAGAAGAGTGTCAGGAGTGATTTGTGACAGACAAGTACCAGTAAGAGTGAAAGGGAAGGTCTACAAGAGGGTAGTGAGACCAGCTATGTTATATAGGTTGGAGACAGTGGCATTGACAAAAAGGCAGGAGTCAGAGCTTGAAGTGGCAGAGTTGAAGATGTTAAGATTTGCACTGGGTGTGACGAGGATGGACAGGATTAGAAATAAGTATATTAGAGGGTCAGCCCAGGTTGGAAGGTTTGGAGACAAAGCCAGAGTGGCAAGATTACGTTGGTTTGGACATGTGCTGATGAGGGATGCAGAGTATATTAGGAAAAAGATGCTAAGGATGACGCTGCCAGGTAACAGGAAAAGAGGAAGGCCTAAGATAAGGTTTATGGATGTGGTGAGAGAGGGCTTGCAGGGGGTTGGTGTGACAGAGCAAGATGCAGAGGACAGGAAGACATGGAAACAGTTGATCTGGTCCAGGGAAGTAAATAGTGTGGGAAGAAATAGCCAGGGAATTGTTATGGCTAGGCTTGTATAGGCCTTAGGGCTGATAGCCTAGTACCAGCCTATGAACCTATGAATCTGCTGTGGCGACCCCTGACGGGAGCAGCCGAAAGAAGAAGAAGTATCCAGAATATAAATATTCCAACTTATTTCATATAAATGTTCACTAGTCTTGTAGTCAGACATTAAATTGAGCAAACAACAGTATACATTGCCTTCAGCCACAGCCTTAGCCAGCTCTCCTCCTCCAAATTGAATAACTGCAATCCTCAATATATGTGTTAGGAAGGCCATCCTTTTTCTCTGCAGTGTATTCTAGACTCCATCGATGTTGCCTCTCCCCAAGTGCTGACCAGTCCTCAAAATTCTATATTACAAAGTTGGAATATCTGAAGGCTGTTGGTCTGTTCAGTTTTTCAGAAATTCAAAACATTCCTTAAGCCAAATTGTCAAATGCTAGTATCTATGATTTTTGTCAACTGCTGACAGTGTAGAATTTTGAAAACTATGCTGAGAAAGTAATTCAACTATTTAGATATTTAAAGTGATTTACATTTCAAGGTACAAATTCCTTGTCCTCCTACATGCCCTGTCACATAAAGCCAAGAGTTGTGTTGATATTCAAAACCATTATATAGGCCTCTACTCATGTCTTTCATAGATATTTACTTTTCCTGAGTTGCTTATGACCTCATTTTCACTAGCAGAAATAGATTAAAACACCCCACCTTAGTAATGTGTGTTAACCCTCACCCTGCTCCAAATAAAACTGTCTTAGGAACTCATGTTTTTGTCTGTCTACTTTTTTTCCTAGCTCTTCTACATCTCTTGTTCTGTCATCCCACATAAAATTGGCCTGATGTATTTGCCATAAGTCTTTTGTAAGACAGAACAACTTTACATATTTGTGTTTCGGAGCATATGGAAAATAATTCATATAGGCAGTCTCAAGAGTTTTTTGGCAACATGCAGAGTTGAATCTGATCATGAAACCAACTTTCATTTTCTTGTTTTCCAGATCCTATTTGTAAACTTCAGGGGAAGCCAGATTTCCAACAAAATATGTTGTGAAATCAAATGGTAACTCTAGATGGATGCCGCCTATGGCTAAATGAGAATTTCTCAGTTAGAAAATTAAATTTCTATTAATGCTTGTTAATAAATAGTATTTTTGGACAGTAGTACGTATATATGCATAAGCTGTACTATGTGTTTCATAAATGTAAATGTTTGCTGGCAAGAGAAAGAATGTTTAGTACGTCAAATGCCTGTTGTTTCATTTGCATTGTATGTTCTTGAATAAATATGTGTTTTAAGTCAGTGTTCCGGTTTTAATTATTTTACTTGGCTGATGTTCTAAATTAATTTAGGAATAATCAGGCAGCTTATGTTGTTTGGATTAAATATTTGTTTCTGATCTTAACTTATAGTAGTGTCTCCAGCCTAGGGAACACTCTCTGCCATTAATACAGACAACAGGCCAGTTCTGCTGACTTTGACTGCTACAAGAATTATGAAATTCTGTCTGCAAAGGATGACTTTATTACACTTATTTAACTCTGTTGACTTTTTTCATTCATTATTAATGGAAAATCTGAAGTTCATCAAGCTTCATTGGCTAGGCTGTAAAACTTCATTCTTTACTTCTTCCAATAATGTGTCATATTTTTGTAATACTTTGTATTGCACTGATTAATGTTATTTATTTATTTTTTGTTAAAATGTATGTAACACTTGGTGATTTCTGTTTTGCTAGAGCAGTAGCTGCCTCATCTAGCATTTGCAACAGTTCCCTGATCTACAATACATCCCTTTTCTCTCATCCTGTTCCTCTATTGAGTAGATATGACCATTCTCCCTGACCTATGCTCCTCTCTATTTTATGACTGTAGCAAGCAGATTGCACAATTTATATCACACATGAAGTGAAGTGCTCAAATGCCTGAGTACTGCAGTTCACAAATGCTGTAACAGAATTCATTTTGTACTGTCATTCAGAAATGCCCTTAAAGAAATCAATACCAGCACTAATTATTGATCAGCTTCTCCTGATTATGCCCCTACCCCTTTCACTCTGGTTATGGGGCATGATCAGCAACTACTGATTATGTCCCCTAGCCTTTTCAACAGTTATTGGAGAGTTTTAGAGTGTAGTTTTCATCAATAAATACTTTGTATTCCTTGTTCGAGTCGTGTTCACTCTCTGCATTATACAACATTACATAGATAGCTGGTTGCCATCTAGTGGATTACAGAACTCTATTCATGTCAGTACTTATGAATTGAAGAAAGATTATTCCATCTAAGCACTAACACAAATTCAGGCATTTTCAATTCAGTTTACAATATACTTTTTTAAATTAAATAAAGCACATTTTAAAGCATTTATTTTATTTACTTCTTTTCAAATGCTGATTTTTAAGTGCAAAAAACCTCTTGAAGAGTTAAAAAGAAACAAAGACCACTTTTTGCAAATGCACTTAAAGGCACCACAATTAAGTTGTGTAATTACTAGATGATAATTACCATATTTCTTCATAAATAAGACCTAACCAGAGAATAAGACCTAGCATAGTTTTCCAGGGTGGTCATGATATAAGCCCTACCCAAAAAATAAGCCGCAGTTAAGATTGTGAACAACACAATGGACATATTAAATTATAAAATAATATGATTGACACCCGTTAATTGAGGTTATCGTACTCTGCTCACCATTTTTGGACCATTCGGACACCCAACTTCTTCCCTTTGCAGAAAGTCATAAGATGCTTTCCCTGGGAGTCCTCCACAATTTTTACTGTAACCCTAATCATCACTCACACTTGACGGTTGAGATCCTTAGCCCATAAACACTGGCAGGTGTGCTTTGATGGTCAAAGTACAGACAATGCGCATAAAGCACGCACACTTGATAACGAACATCTGTGGTTGTGTCTTCTTAACCATCGCTATTTTGTGTTGCCACTCCGGTCTCATAAGTCTTCAATTAACCCCCCCCCCAGAGAAGATGAGTGCAAAAAGAAAGAGCTATTCCATTAAGTACAAGAAACAAATCATGGAGGACTCCCGGGGAAAGAATCTGACAGCTTTCTGCAAAGAGAAGAAGTTAGATCTCTGAATGGTCTGAAAATGGCATGCAGCATATGATAACCTCAGTCAACAGGCTGATGAGGGAAATGCTAAGAAGTACAAGTGTGGATCAGGTCAGCAACCATTATTTCCTGAGCTGGAAGACATCATCTGTAAATGGATTGCTAAAAGGAGAGCAAAAGCTTTGGTTTTGCACAGGACTGATATTCAAACATTTGCCCTTGCAATGGCACCACAGTTAGAAATATCCCCAGAAGACTTCAAAGCATCCCAACATTGGCTGGTTGGCTTCCTTCAGCAATATGAACTGTCTTTAAGAAGATCAACAACCCTGTTCAAGCTGGAAGATGCTGAAGTTATTAAACGTGCACTTGTGTTCAAGTCCTTTGTTGATGGCATCGACTTTTCTAAATTCAAATTCTCCAGCATGATTGCTATAGATGAAACTGCAGTGTTTATGGGCCAAGGATCTTAAACAACAATTGATCTGAGGGGTGCCTCGTCAATCTACATTCCCTCCACTGGTTACGAGAGTGCACATCTTACCTGTATTTTGGCAATTCATCTAGATGGAAAGAAAACCCCACCTCTAATCATTAGTAAGGGCAAGAAAGATAAGATTAAACATATTTCAGGCATTTACATTCTTGAAACTGAAAAAGCCCGGTGCACACAAGCAGTTATAAGGAAGTGGGTTAATGTAATGCTGCCACTTGTTTTGTGAGGTGGCAAAAGAGGTCTGCTAGTCTGGGAATTAGCCAGCACTCACCTCACTAAAGACATGAAGAAATTCCTTGCATGGAGAAGAATAGATCAAATAATGATTTCTGCATGAATGACTGCCTATCTCTAGACTCTTGATAGTGCAATAAACCAGCCATTCAAGGACCATTTGCACACGGAACTCAATGACTACATTGAAAATAGAATGGAGAGAAATCAGCATGGAAACTTTGTGAATCCTAGCCTGCAAGAGGTCGTGACTTGGGTGAAAAATTCATGGGATAAAATCACTGACAACTGTGTTACCAATGCACTATGAGCAGGCTACTTTGACAAGCAGTGCTCATTTAAGGAGAGCTCTATCGCTAGGCATCACAGATTGGGGCCAATGGTTCTACAGGAAATGGAGTCACAAGAAATTCAGGCTGGAATTCAGGGGTTGGAGACTTATGACAATGTTCCAGAAGAATATGACATGACTATACTTGAATAACTTTTCCATTATCAGGGCAACAGAATGGATTGCTTCTGCTTTCAGTTTTATTCCCCTCCTTCAATACACATGTATTGAGATTTTTCTGCACTTTCTGTTAAGCATGAAATATTGCACTGTGAAAGCCAAGGTGTACATATTCTGAAGTTGAAATGTTTGTTGCACTGTTTATGTAGAATTCTCACACAACTGTTAACACGTTACTTAGAACTGTTGTCCAATAACAGAAAAGTGCCAAATAAAAGTCAATTTCTGTACATGAATAAATGTCAACTTTTGTACATGAATAAATGTTGATTTGTGTACATGAATAAATGTCGATTTTTGTACATGAATAAATGTCGATTTGTGTACATGAATAAATGTTGATTTTTGTACATGAATAAATGTAGATTGTTGTATGTGGGGGGGGGGTAAATAAGGCATCCCCTGATAATAAGCCCTAATACGTATTTTAGTGGGGGAAAGAGTATAAGACCCGGTCTTATTTTCAGGGAAATACGGTATATGTTCTCTTTTCTCTTAGTATTTACTTAATAACCAAAAATAGGAAATTAGCAAATGCAATGAAAGCCCACTTTAACTATTTATCCTGTTTCATTTGCCACTGTGATGATGTGAGGTAGTGCCAGCTGTGCTAGGGGGAGTAGGGCAGTACATGTGTAACATATGCCAATATAGCTAGCTGGAGTCCTGGAAGGAAATATATGTTATTTGAACATCAAATTGATTTGTACAGATGCTTGTTTTAAAAATGCATAAACAGTTGGTCCTACTGGACAGAAAAGAAATATACATGCATGTCAGACTGTATTGTTGTAACTGATGAAAGGTATATATTTTAACAGGAGATACTGGAAGGGAAGTGGTTAATCTCAGCCAACATAACCTTAAGAAAAATAGCCTGAAATTAAATGACTTGGCTTAGTCCATAAAGATTTTATCACACAGGTCTGAATGCAACCAGAGACACAATGTCTGTTAAAAGCCTGGGCTGGGATCCTGCTCTATTGTCCTTAGTAGTGAACTAATTGCTATCTTGTAGTGCCAGAGAATGGCTTGTTAGTTTCTACAGGAAGGGTGGAAGTATTGAAATTGTTTTACAGTTTTCAGATGCTGTAATAAACCTTAGCTATAATTCTATGTGTGAATTGTGGCACATCAATGTTAGATCCTGTCTCACTTTCTAGTGAGACGGTAGTGTGGGAACAACAAAGTCATGTGATCAGATGTGATGTCATTCTGTAGCAAGCACTGACATTTTATTTGAAAACTAGTGAGAGATGTGAGGTGTACACTCTGTTTTTGGACCTGACAAGACACTCATCCACTTTCATCTTGCCTTGCTTTAGTAAGTAACTAGGGAATAGTAATTCTTCAGTCAGTTAGAAAAATATAGTCAGATTAGCTAAATGTTGCTTTTTTCTGTATCTGTCTGAGTCTTTCCATCTGTGTTTTTTTATATTTCCTGTGAATGAAACTCTGGAATTTATTGTAAATTTATTGTAAATATATATTCAGTATTTTCAGTTGTATTATTATTTATTATTAAATATATCCAAACCTTTCATTGTGGCTGGTCTTTTAGAAAATATTTAACATTTGAGAGTACTTGCATGTATTTAATGGCACAGTGTCTCCACATTCCTGAATGTCTTGCTGCTTGGTTAAACACTGCCATCATTTGTATAACTATTAATTTTAATAAATGTAATTGGATACCCTGGTAAAAGCCTTAAAGTAGCTGGATTTCAGTGTTCTAGTGGCAGGAAATCTACCTTACAGACTGGGTGGAGGTGGAAGAACAGGTAAGCTGTGTCTGCATTCCAGAGCATGTGTGTGTCTGTGTGTGTGTGTGTGTGTGTGTGTGTGTGTGTGTGTGTGTGTGTGTGTGTGTGTGTGTGTGTGTGTGTGTGTGTGTGTGTGTGTGTGTGTGACAGCTATTTTGAACAGGGACATGGAGAGCACTGATTACACAGAGATGGTGGTGGAGGACTTGGCTTGGAGCACCCAGCTAAAGACTCAGCTCTATAGTGGTCAGTGGGAAGTCTTATTTGGGGCCTGGAGTGAGAAAGTCCAGCTACAGGACTGGAGTGTGTATTCTCTGTGTGGTCTTAAGGGAAATTGTACTTGGTGCAGAGGGCTGCATCTGAAAATACTGTGTGTGTGTATTTTTCTCACAGTTAACATTCCACTGGTGTCAGTGGTGAGGATTGAAGCTGCTTGATCACTGGCCCAGAGGAGGAATGTCACATATTGCTGGCAGTGGTGTGGATATTAATTTAGTTTCTGCAGCCTGTAAGTAGTTGTCACTCAGCAGCCACAAGGTAAACATACAGAGTTTCATTTTTCACAGCAATGTTATTTGTTTATTTTTTTGTTTAATTTAGTCAGAGAAAGCAGGCAAAGATGTCAGCAGAGGATTATGGCAAGCTGACAGTGAACTAGTTGGCTAAGGTCTGCATATCCAAAGGACCAGTGCATGCCAACCTGACTAATGCAGAAATGATTTCAGCCTTAATCTCAGCTGCAGCACAAACCAGCTACCAGGAAGACAACCAGTATGGTGATGGGGATGTGCAGCCCCTAGAAACAGGAGAGTTCACCTTTTCCTTAGAGGACTTAAAAACATGTCTGGAGTTAAAGAGACTTCAACTGGGGGCAAAACATATGGAATCAGAATCAACAGAGAGACTGCGTCATTTGGATGCCAAAGAAAATGAGAAGCAACATCAACATGAGGGGGACATGCTGACTCTTCGACAGGAACATAGAAGTAATGGAAAAGGGAATATCTGAACCTCAGGAGCAACAGAGGTCTGTAAATTTCTTCCACAGTATACAGAAGATGATAATTTTGATAGTTTTATGCATATATTTGAAAGAGTATGTAAACAGTATGATATTTTTGACCAAGGGCTCTTGGTACAGTTCCTGAACACATTACTCCATGGTAAAGCTGTAACTGCTGTTTCTAAATTGTCTGATACTGACTGTTTAAATTATGACAAGGTTAAACAATGTTTATTGGAATATTTCAAGTTAACACCTGAAGCTTACAGAAAAAAAAAATTGTGAGTATAGAAGTAGGGCAGATGAAAGTGTATGTGATTATATTGGTAAACTAAGCACTTATCTTCATAAGGTGGGTGAGTGGGTGTCAGGTCATCACTTATGAAAGGCTAATAAAACAAACTCCACCAAAACCAAAGATGAGCCAAAAAGCAGTGAGAAACAAAGCAAAAAGTTGCAACACCAGAATAGCGTAACTCCACTTTAATCAACGCTTTTGTCAGATGACTTCTTCAGAACCACAATACAATGTAAAAAAGAATCACAAAATATACATTAACATAAACTGCCACTAATTAATTAATCATTTAATCATATTCACAATTTAAAAGCATATGATCATTTATAATATTAAAAAGACAGATAAACACCAGCCATTATATAGGCATGGGTGTGAATGTCCTGGTTTTAAGAAATTTTTGCTTTCTATTTTAGAGCAATGTTCATATGACATCCGAGGTGGGAATTTCAAGAACTACTTAGAACAGAGGGAAGCGAGATGGCAGATCAAGCTGCAAGCTAATCAAAAACCAGGCCTGAATGATTCCGTCAATATTAAATGTTTTTTAAAAGATCGTAAAACACGTTAGGAAATGTAAATGATTTTATTTATTTTTTTGTTAAAAATAAGCATTTAATAGAACTTAATTTATTTTTTAACTGTGTGATCATATGCTTTTAAATTATGAATAAATTGTGAAAATTGTGAGTTCTGATAGCAGCATAGAAAATTGATGGAGCTGGTGAGGAGGAGGAAGAAAAGAGAACTCAAACTAGAACCACAAGAAAATAAAACACACACAAAAAAATGAAGGCTCTCAATAGTAAAGTGCAAAACAGCTTTATTGGTGTCTCCTGGTACCTCGGCTAAAAAGCCTTCAAGGGATAATTTGTTACACCAAAAGCACATTATTTATATTATAGGGTCATAGGTTCATATGTTCATAGGTGGGTACTAGGCTATTGGCCCAAGGTCCTAAGTAAGCCTAGCCAACAAGGTTCCCTGGCATATGCCGCCCAAGAAAGTTAATTTCCTGTGCCCCTGTTGAGCAGGGCCACAGAAGTGATCCCCGGGGTATGTTTCCTATTTCCCATCCTCTCATCAAGATTTTTCTTGAAGAGTGCTAATGAGTAACTTTGCTTGACATATTACATCACATGATGCTAACCAATTATACAAATTGCACATCCCCTTTCATTTAAAGTGACTTTGAAACATTAAAAATACTTGTTACCCCATTTCCCCAGCCTTACATTCATTATACATTCTTATAAACTAATATATGTATTGATTATAATTTCTACCATTTATAGTCAACAACTCATAGCTATTCATGTTTAAATGCTTTGGACAAACTTTTATGAAAACACAAATTGGTACCTAAATAATTTTTCCATCTCCAACATCAATATCACATATTAATATTTACCTCCAGGTTAAGACCTGAAGGAAATAAAGTACTGTAATTAATGATGAACCTGGTTTCCAAGGCTAACAGCTTTTTATAATGAACTTCCCCATGTTGATGTAAAGGCATGGCCAACACACTGAAAAATAAAGATGAATCTGAACCTGCATGATCCGAGTAAAAATGATGTGCCACTGGACTATCTAATCTCCTGTGTCTGATGCCCCCCATATGTTCTGAAATGTGTTTTTTAACTTGTCTCTTAGCTTGTCCAATATACCATTTTTTAGGTGAACAATCGCAACCTAAAATATAAACTACTCCACTCGATTGACAAGAAAACCTCTGTGTAGCCCTAAAAATTCTCTCATTAATGCTACAGCCATGCAAGTTCCTAACTTTTGAACATACCTTGCATCTACGACAGGGAGAACACCTCACCTGACCATCTATCTTATCAAATTTCCTATTCAATAACTACTTCAAATTCATACATCTCTTATATGAAAAAAATATGTGCTTTGAAAATATGCCTTTAGTTGATTCATCTTGCATCACAATGGGCCAAAGTTTTCTAACTAGCCTTACTAAATGATGTGAAAAAGGGAAAACTTACTATCAAAATACATTTTCCTTGTACCTTCATCTAAAGATTGCTGTTCATATCTCCTTCTTATTCCTTTACCACCTCTCTTTCAGATTCCCAAGACTCTATTATCTGCCCTTACTAATAAATCAGGGGAATAACTTCTACTAGATAATCTGTTCCTTACTTTCAAAAATTCTTGAGATATCCTTTTCTTATCCGTTGTATTATAAAAAATGTGTTTATATTCCCCATAAGGCAATTAATCCAACAAATGGGGGGGGTGCATGCTTGAGGCTAATAAATTATTAGCTGCAGTTTCTTTATGATAAGGTCTGAATTGTACTAACTTACCCTGACCCACATATAACTTTAAATCCAAAAACTGCATCACCTCTCTACTGGTTGTGTATGTAAAAGAAATCCCAAAATCATTTCTTTCCAGTTCAGCCATGTATGTTCCAAATTGTTCTATTTCCCCTCGACACACAAAAATCAGATCATCTATATATCTCCTGTAGGCCATAGCCTTGTTGTTAAAGAACCATTTATTATACATGAATTTCTGCTAAAAAAAAATTCATAAAAATGATTGCATAAGAAGGAGCGAAAGAGGCACCCATAGCGATGCCTCCCTTCTGCAAAAACAGCTCCTCATTAAACTCAAAAAAATTGTGTGTCAGGCAGAACTCAAGCAACTGCAGAATATAACTTGTTCTGGGTCCTTCCCCCAACAATTTTGCTGCAACTTCCAAACCCACCACATGACTGATACTGGTATACAAAGCTTTTACATCTACACAAGCCCAGTAAAAATCAGCCTCCCATTGCATTCCCCCCACCGACTTATAATATTCTTCACTATTTTTTATATGTGAAGGTACCTTAAGACTAAACTTTTTAAGCTGTTCATCCAAAAAAATCTCTACATTTTGTAAGTAACCCCCCATCCCAGAGACTATAGGCCTCCCTGGAGGGTTCATCAAATGTTTATAAACTTTGGGGATCGTGAAGAACCTAGCTCTTCTGGGATTTTTAATAAACAACTTTTTGATATCTTTGGCTTCAAAAAAGCCCAACCTTTCCCCTCTTTCTAAAATTTCTAATAAGCACATATTAAACTCTGAACTAGGATCATATTCCAATTTTACATAGGTGTCCCCATCATTTAACAACTCAAAAGTCATTTTATTATATTGATCTCTGGACAAAATTACCCAGTTCCCTCCTTTATCTGCCTGAGTGTAAACCAGGTTCTCATCATTACTTTGCAACATTTGCAATGTACCCCAGTCCTCTTTAGTTAAATTATACATTTTTTGTTTTTTTGCAAAAATCTTATATTCACGTTCAATTTCTTTACATAAACTCTTTTCAAACACATTGCTAGCAACAGTATTCTTAGGGGGAACAAAATGACTTTCATAGGGAACAGGTGGAATTGTTAACTTTCCATATCCAGTAACAAACGCCCCCCATCATCATTAATTCTGTTATTGTCCATCAGTTCTACCATATCCTGGACATAAAATTCCTCAGATTCATCTGGTAAACACATCTCTACAATATTAACATATATAAACATATTTTCATACACAGAGAAGTTTAATAATGAATCTTCAGAATTACTATCTATTTCTCCACAGAACTCTCCCATTGAAACTCATTTGCATTATTAACTTGAGAATAGTTTTGTTTTGAAAAAGCATTGCTAAATTCAGTTTTCTACAAAAGCATCCAACTTCAAGCAATACATCCACTAGGCTGGGAAAATAAGTGGGTACAAATTTTATACCCTTATTTAACAAGCGTTTAACATTGTCAGTGATCCCAAACCTGGATAAATTAATGATGTTAAACTGTCCAAGTTCATCATGTCATTTGGGCCCAACTCCTTCCACCCAAAGTAAAACCGGCTCAAAGTCCACTTTAACAATTATCTTCTCCTTCTCCTGCTGTTTGGCCTGATACCTCCATTGTTCCTTTGCCACTTCTGGCCTCTCCCTCATGTTTGTTGGGGACTGTTCTGTTGCTAGTTCTTTGTACCTTCGTTGCTTTCCTCATTTAAATCCTCAAATGAGATGCTTTTTCTGCTGCTAGAAGCCATTTCCCCTGATGAAATGGATGAGTCTGGTTACACAAGCATTCGCTCTGACCAATTGACTGATATTCCTGCCCCTCCCAGGTTTCCTCTGCCAAGAAAAGACCAAATTATTTTCATAATCCTTAGAGTCACATTCGAGCTTAAGCTTCTTTCTCAAAATTACCTCCCCTTCTATCTTGGGCACTTGACCCCTGATGACTTTCATCTTGTCAGCAAAACAATCACCAGAAACAGTCCTGAGTAACTCTTCTTGCAGTCCCAAAATTTTCACCTGCAACTTCTCTCATGCTCTACCATTGCATTTAACCAATATCTTTAGCCATGCCATGGTGCAAGCAAGTGATGCCATTTTCCACTCCTCTAACAGGTCTGATTCATCTTCTGCAAATTCAAAAGCCGGACGTTGATCAACCCTGAGACTGTGAGGAGTTAATCTAGTTGACAAATATTTATCTAACAGCTTAGTATCATAAAATAAAGTCACTTATTTTACCAACAACCTCTCCAATCTCTCGAACTTGGCATATTGTACTACCACCAAGGGACCACAAATCATCTCCGGTAAACCTCTCTTCCCTTAATCTCCACATATCCAGCAACAAAACAAGATCACCTTCCCTCTCTGACTGAAACCAGCTGCTCCTGAAGAGAGTCCGTTGGACATCATGGCTGCCCAATCAAAATTAGAACTCAAACTAGAACCACAAGAAAATAAAACACACACAAAAAATGAAGACTCTCAAAAGTAAAGTGCAAAACAGCTTTACTGGTGTCTCCTGGTACCTCGGCTAAAAAGCCTTCAAGGGATAATTTGTTACACCAAAAGCACTTTATTTATATTACATCACATGATGTTAACCAGTTATATAAATTGCACATCCCCTTTCATTTAAAATGACTTTGAACCATTAAAAATGCTTGTTACCCCATTTCTCCAGCCTTACATTCATTATAAATTCTTGTAAACTAATATTTGTATTGATTATAATTTCTGCCATTTATTGTCAACGACTCATAGCTATTTATGCTTAAATGTGTTGGTAAATGCATTGGACAAACTTTTGTGAAAACACAAATTGGTACCTAAATAACTTTTCCATCTCCAATATCAATATCACATATTAATATTTACCTCCAGGAGGAAGAAAGGAGTAATATAATTGTCCCAGCTACCACATCTTTGGAAGGAGCTGGTTGAACACATAGCTGGATTCTCGGTCCCATTGTAAATTCCCACATAGTGACCAGTAATCCTCTGGAAGTGTTGATTTTTTTCATTCTTTTTTTTTTGTATTCTCTTTTGGCTCCCTTCAGCTGACTATCAACTGCCACCAGCTCCTCTCCTCATTCAGTGGGTCTACTTGAACCACCTAAGTCTCCCTTGGGCTCTACCCACCCCAAGTCAGGGGCTAGTGAAGAAATCACAAACTCTAGTGCAGTGCCATATTGCTGCCATGAGGTATTTTCGTTGTGCTCTAACCTTTCTTGTCCTTCTGCACAAACTTAGTAAGCATGTAGGGTGGAGGGGGCAGCCATTCAATGGGAATGTAAAAGCATATTGTCCTATCTCTGATATCCACTACCAGCTCCCTGTAGAACCATGCTTTCCTGCATCTTTTCCACCAGTGAAGTGAACTCCCCCCCCCAGGATAGGAATGCCCATCCTTCCTGGTCAGAGCCTCAGGCACTAATTGAACCTGGGTAACCTGGGATGTAATCAGCAGTTTGTCTCTTAATGCCATAGCACTGGTGATTGGATTGCTAACTCTGAAAAATACCAAACTGTTTTAAAGGGTAACATGGACTGTGAACAGTATAAGACATCCATTGAAGGAATTTTTTCCAGAACAGAGTGATAAAAGGATGGAATGGTTTGCCTCTGTATCGGCAATATAACTTAAATGAATTTAGACAATAGTTAAATCTCCTTTTTGTGGAAAGAGTTGTACACTGAAACATTGAAACACTGATACACCCTCTCTTATACCCTCAGCATATCATACATGGGGAAGTACTGAGCATGTACAAATGGGTTCAACATTAAAGCACGATTTTAACAAACTAATATCAGATAGATGATAGTTCGGCTCTGCAGTTATTATAATTGCAGTTTACATACAGAGGGAAACATGCCCAAGAAAATTAAATTATTCTGGATGATTGATTTGTATGTAATAATTTGGGTAATTTCACTTTAACAATAAGTTCCATAAAAGAAAGTGATACAGTCATGCTTGCAGTCTGATAAAGTCCCTCTGGGTTATGGGATAAAAATGTTTAATCTAAATGTTTTTTTTTTTTTTAATTCATTGCTTTTTTCTTTATCCACTGTTTTTTGTTTATTGAATAATCTATTTTTTGTAAGCCAGTCATATATGCCTCCAGCTTCCTGTATACATCCGGAAAGTTAAGATTTTTTAGTTGATTACCACACACCTAAAAACATTTCCACTGTGGTGGTCTCACAATCCGTCAGGTTTACATATACTGTCTTCACAATTAAACAAACTTGGAAAAACAGCAATAAAACAAATTTATCCTTTTCCCTTTACTCTGAGCATGCTGACCCCAGAGAAATAATCGAGTTGAATGAATGATATTCCTACACCCATGTAGTAATGTGATGGTATGGAACTGTCTTCATTAGAACATACTCAACACTAAATGTCAGCTACATGTGACATTACTAAATGTAGTTTTCCCATGCAAGCCTCGTAGTTATGGAAGTTTTGCTCATCCTCAGTAAAGCACCTTTAAAATACACAACAGCATTCTGTTTATGCAGTTATTGCCCTTACGGTATGGCCTCATTTGTCCAATCAATATCTAATGAACAAACAAACAACACTCTCCTGGTCATTTGTCATCATACCCTCCTCACCATCTAACATGTCACAAAATGTTGTTATGAGACAGCTGCCTTTGCCTGCACTGATTATCAAATGACACTTTTCCCAAGCCTGGATGATCCCTTACAGATCCATCTGTAGAGTTTCTCTACAAACTTCCCCTGGCACAACTTCATTTGTGACATTATTCTGTTCTCCATTCCCTAAACTATCAAAACATGTTGAAGAGTAATGGACCTAAGCCTGAACACTGCTGGACTCTACTAAATACTTTTTGTGTTGCTACCAGTATGGTTTCTACCATCACTGGCAGTACTGATAAGATAATCTGCCTAGAATTAACACAACTTTTTCTGTTACCTTTTTCAACTATTTTAAAAGCATTTGCATACAATTTGCAGACAAATCATTGAAGACATTTTAAATCTACATATGCAGTTATTATAAAATTATGATAGCTATAGGTTGCATAACTATGAATTGCCAACTGTATGGGACCACAAAACTGTGTGTGTGATATATGTATGCAAAAAGGAACAAGCAGGTGTGCACATGGTACAGATATTTACACACAACCACTGGTGCTGTCAGGCACAAATGTATTTATTTATTTCACTTTTTTGACCAAGAAAAGTCAACTGGACAAAGACCATTTTCACTAGAGGCCTGGGGAGAAATGCTTCAGTAGATAGAAGTAAGATACTCATAGCAAATATAATTTTTACAAAAATACATTAAATATATAGTTCTTTATACATCTAGATACAAACAAAAAGTAATTGTTCTGTATTAATAATTGTGACACCATACAAAATATAAAACAGGTGTTTCTTCTCTGGAGACATTATACACAATATTAAATTCCAAGTATAAAACATTTAGTATGCAAACAGTTTATATGCAATATATGTGACAAACACATTAGATATGAAATATAAGAAATGGGTATGGAGGTTTGCAGTACAGATGTCAGGAAAAAATAAAATTGAGGTATGGAGTGTGAAACATTAGACAGTTGGTAGACAGTAGTTAAAGTTAGAAGAGGGAGGAATGCATTCTGTAGATGAAGAGCCAAGTATAATGAGTGTAAGAATATTAGAGTACCTACTGACAGAGAACCTGGGTATGAGATATTGATGGAGTATATTTGAAGGCGGTGGATAAAGTGGGAAAGTTAGAAAAAAATTCAAATATAAAGTAGGGATTAAGGTAGGAGGTAAACTGAGGAGAACTTGAGGAAAAGATTTATTTGTTGGAAGGAATAGAGGTTATAATGGGACAGGAGTTATGAGGTGATTAAACTATCTGAATAACACATGCCTTATATGTGAATTTGTGTGTACATGTGTGTGTGTGTGTGTGTGTGTGTGTGTGTGTGTGTGTGTGTGTGTGTGTGTGTGTGTGTGTGTGTGTGTGTGTGTGTGTGTGTGTGTGCATGTGTGTGAGTGTGTGTGTGTGTGTGTGTGTGTGTGTGTGTGTGTGTGTGTGTGTGTGTGTGTGTGTGTGTGGTTGGCATATATATATGTATATATATATATATATATATATATATATATATATATATATATATATATATACACACACACACACACACAGAGAGAGAGAGAGAATGACATACCATTGTTTTTCATTCCAGGATGGTATCCCAATGTGATTTCATTAAAAACATAATGGAAATAGAACATGGAGGCATTTAGGAGAGATGGCGGTGGGGTTTTTAACCAGATTGTTTAATGAAATCTTAGAAAGGGAGGGGATGCCTGAGGAGTGGAGAAGAAGTGTATTGGCACCAATTTTTAAGAATAAGGGTGATGCGCAGAGCTGTAGTTACTACAGAGGGATAAAACTGATCAGCCACAACATGAAGTTATGGGAAAGAGTAGTGGAATCTAGGTTAAGAAGGGAGGTGATGATTAGTAAGCAGCAGTATGGTTTCACACCAGGAAAGAGCACTACAGATGCAATGTTTGCTCTGAGGGTGCTAATGGAGAAGTACAGAGAAGGTCAGAAAGAGTTGCATTGTGTCTTTGTGGACTTGGAGAAAGCATATGACAGGGTGCCTAGAGAGGAGTTGTGGTATTGCATGAAACAGTCAGGAATGGAAGAAAAGTACTGTATGTAAGAGTGGTACAGAATATGTATGAGAGCTGTGTGATAGTGGTGAGGTCTGCAATAGGAGTGACAGATGCATTGAAGGTGTAGGTGGGATCACATCAAGGATCATTTCTGAGCTCTTTCTTATTTGCAATGGTGATGGACAGGTTGACAAACTAGATCAGACAGGAGTCGCCGCAGACTATGATGTTTGTGGATGACATTGTCATCTGCAGTGAGACTATGGATACAGGCTGATGATACTCTGGAGAGGTGGAAATATCCTCTAGAGAGGAGAATAATAAAGGTCAGCAGGACTAAGGCAGAACATATGTGTGTAAATGACAGGGAGGACAGAGGAATGGTGAGGATGCAGTTGGCAATGGTGGATGAGTTTAAATACTTGGGATCAACAGTTCAGAATAATGGTGTGTGGAAGAGAGATGAAGAAGGGAGTGCAAGTAGGGTGGAGTGGTGGAGAAGAGTGTCAGGAGTGATTTATGACAGACGGTTACCTGTAAGACTGAAAGGGAAGGTCCACAAGATGGTAATAAAACCAGCTATGTTATATGGGTTGGAGACGGTTGCATTGATGAAAAGACTGGAGTCAGAGAGCAAGGTGGCAGAGTTAAAGTTGTTAAGATTTGCAGTGGGTGTTACAAGGATCGATAGGATTAGAAATGAGTATATTAGTGGGTCAGCTATGTTGGACGGTTTGGAGACAAAGCCAGAGAGGTGAGATTGCATTGGTTTGGACATGTGCTGAGGAGGGATACTAAGTATATTGGAAGAAGGATGTTAAGGATGGAGCTGCCAGGTAAGTGGAAAAAAGGAAGGCCTAAGATAAGGTTTATGGATGTAGTAAGAGAGGACATGCAGGTGGTTCGTGTGACAGAGCAAGATGCAGGGGACAGAAAGAAATGGAAACAGATAATCCACTGTGGTGACCCCTAACAGGAGCAGACAAAAGAAAAAGAAGAAGAAACAGAACTTTAAATGCAGTCAGAAATATGATGTATTAAGAGGGGACTTATAATAGATGATGTTGATATTTAATGTTCAATCTTGCTCTTGTAAAAGAAAGGCCTTCAAAGAGTGTGACACCTGTTAATGTATGGTCATATACCCTATTTTCCAACCAGTTATCTAGGTCTTTGCCAATTACCCAGTTGGGTGGCCTATAAGAAGGAAATCTAAAGCCTTCCCAGTTTAAAAAAGTTGGCATCTGCTGAATGGGGGACCCTGTTCTTGAAACAACATTCTGGTTGAAGCGCTGCAGAAAGAAGGACTTTGTAGAAGACACCTAAGAGAACCTGAATATTTCCTGCAAAGGAAACCTAGAAAGAGGAGACTTATTGAAAAATATTTTGAACTTGATGTGTCAAACTATGTCCACTTTGTACAGGAAAAGTACTTTGTAGTATTCCTTTTGCTTTATCTGCTTATTAAATAAGAGTCTAAACCACTGTTTTGTTTGTATCCTAATCAATTTATGTTTGTTTTATAAGGCAATGGACTGCGTTCTATTTCTATATAACACATTGTGTGTACAGCAAGCATTTTCTGGTGATCCCTTCATGTCCAATAGTCCTGAGCTTGTACCTTTCACTGTCTGCACAAACCCTATGTCAGCACATTTTCCTACTTGCACAAACATCATGTGCTGTTAACAAAACTGTTTGAACAAATTTACCCCACATGAAGGGAATGCAGTCCTATGTTGTGTGTCATGCAGAGTGTATCTGTATTTGCTTTTTACTTAGATGATGACTATTAAGCAACTGCTACTGCAGCTGAGGGAATGGTGTCAGTTGCCAAAACCATGACAATATCAAAGACAGTTCCAGCAATGAAACAACTGACCAGGACTGAAGACATGCTAACCTTTAAGTCAGATGCCCAACAAAATGGATAGGACTGGTGGGAAAGGGCAATAATTCACTCATCTCAGTTGACTGGGTAGCAATTAAAAGCCTTCATGGATGTGGTAGTGACTGACTATCAAGACTATGAAAAAATTAAAAAGGCACTGTTAGTTCAAGCTAATGATACTTCTGACGCACAAGCTCAAAAGATTCATAACTGCATATTTTCTCCTAAGAAATTCATAATATCACAATTATATGATTTAAAGCATGCATTTAAACCAGAGACTAGCTGGCTCATTTAGCCCCCTCACCCAAGTGAAAAGCAAAAAAAATAAATAAAAAAAAAGACTTTAACTTTGTAGAAATTCAGTTGGTCCTTGCCAATTGGCTTCCTAAAAATCAATGTTTCCTATGGATACATACCTTTCTCCCACCAGATCTCCAATTGAAAAGCAAAAAAAAATAGAACTGAAGTGCATGTCACCCCACCCTTGCCATTCTACTGACTTAAAAAGCATCTTACATTAGCCTGAGAGTTGTGGACTGCAACCACCCACCAAAGGTTAATTTTTTTTAGCAGAGTAAATTCAACAATCTGGCCTGTAAAAGCTTACAGACATAACATATTAACTCAGTGTAAGGGGGAATTTACTTGCTCATTCTGTTACCATCTTAGTCATGGTCTGTTCAGAATGTTACCAGTAAAAGTTTAATATCTCTTATCTGCTTGTCCCATTCTTAATGATCTGCTCTTGCCTGTTGTATTACAGTCAAAGACAGAGTCCAATACCCCTCTGTACCTTAACTTTCCCCCACTTTCTTTATATAATTAATGAGTTCCACCTTACTCTTCCTGGCAGCCTGTACTTTCTTAAGTGCTCTTTCTAGCTGCTGCATTTGTAAATCTCCTTGTTTTCTCTATAGGCAGTTCTATGCTGGTTTGCTTCTTCCTTTCTTTTCCATGTCCTGAAGATGTACTGATAACTACTTAAAACCATTGATATCATGTCTTTCCGTGTTTATTGTTTTTGTTCTACAGCTTTAACTACTACATAGTCTAAGATTTATTTTTTGCATTTTCACTAGTAAGTACTCCTAGTTATTTACAAGGAAACCCTGACATTGTCATTTCCATTCATGTTTACAGCAATTCATTAGTCTAAAGGGACTGAAGCCCACTCCTTCCAATGGATTTTTTTTATTTCTCCATTAATCTTCTTCATGGAGTGGCCCCACTCCACTCACCTTCTCTGCAATCAAGCTCATTCTGCTCCACTACCCTATTCCCAATTTCTCACCCACCCCCACTTTCTCTACAAGCATTCTCTAGGCGTCCATTAATCCTTCCACCTCCTACATCAAATAACCACCCCTTCACATCCAATCACTGTCACCACTACCACACCTAATCTCCTTCAATCATCACAATGCACATCTACTTCAACATCTTATATTCTAATAGCTTTAACTCAACTCTATTTAGACCAAAACTTTATCATCACATAGCTTTTTCTCTCCCTTTCGACATATCTTCCATTATCAATCTCCCATCTTATTATTTGTAACCTTCCTAATTACATACTACAGCAAATAAGACCTAATCTTGTCCACAGTATCAAATATCATACCCTAACACACCAACAGACTGTGACCTTTAACTATCTACCAGCCTACAAATATACCCCTACTTTACTCTTCTTTCTAGCACTCCTGTATCTGATACAGTGGCATAAAGGGATAAAGCCCTGACTATGACCCAGGTTTGATTAGCTTCTCAAGTGACTAATGGAACAGCAGGGAGGGATGATCATGCCCAATCTGGGAAATCTGGGGGAGGTAAATGGGTATCCCTTGATGATGATCCCTGGTGGAGGTTGGGACACAAGATACAGGATGGTAAAATGAAGAAAAAAAGGCAAAAAAAAGCTTTTTAAGTACTCCTACAGCTATCCAACATCACATCCTATCTGGTCCTAGTTCCACCAACCATCACTCCCTCCCACCCTTACCTATATAGTATACGAGTGTACCAATACTTCCACCATATTAATCACACCAGATTTATTCAGTATACCACCACACACAATATATAATCATGGACTTTTCAATTCCCCTTATTACCTACACAAATCAAAATTCCATCTAAATACAAATATACAAAAAATTCCAAACCCTACACAAATACTCAAAAATCATTATCACATGTGGCAATGTACACATTAATCCAGGACAATATACCACATCCACACCACCCACCCACAATACCTCTATCACTACACTACTAACCCCCAAGTATCTAAAATTGCTTCTATAAATATGCTTAGTATGTTAAATAAAGTACTTGAATTTCCCTCCTGGATCACTCAGTACTCATCAGATATAACAGCTAGTGAAATGTGACTGAAACCTACTACAAAAAATACTTAAATTCTTCCCTAGGTGACACTAACCTTTGCTCTTATAGAATACACAATAAAGCAGGAAGAGGAGGAGGAGGAGCTATCCTGTTTTCTAACTCTCTCTCACTCTCTTTCTGTCTCCCTGTTTGTCCACCAAAATGTCACTATGCTGAACTTCTAATCTCTCTGATGAAAGTAAACAAACACAAAAAATTGTGCATTACCTCTATCTACATCCCCTCTAAAAACAACATACCTTTTCTTGAGGACATCCTTCACTGGATATTCACTAAAATCCATTATGAAACCATTATTTCTGAAGATATTAACATAGCCGGCAAAATCTTGTAGGCGACTACCCCTCAGCTAGTATTAACCTCTGTGGATTTACTCAACTTATAAACTCTTTGCTCACTACAACAAAAATGCCATTACAGGCTCCACTCTAGATTGGATCTCTGTTCCTTATCAGAAACCCTCCATGATTCCATCAGTAACCATCATCCCACCTGTGTCTATAGACTAACTGCCTGCAATTCAAATGAAGAGCAGTATAAGAAATCCCACAACCTTAATAGTTTTGACCAGGAGGATGTTAGCAATATTTGTAAATCCCTTAATTGGTCTTCCCACCACACATAACCACTAGATTAAGCTATTCTTAGATTCAACACCCTCTTCCTTTACACTCAGAATAGCCTAGCACCATACTAACAAAATGCAAATGAAAAAAAAAAGATAAAACTTGGAGAGAATGACACAAAAAAACCCCTTGTGCATTTACAGAACTAAAAACATCACCAAACCCTAGCCAAAATGGTCAAAATTGACAGAAAACTGTATCACTTGCATCCTGAACTTAATCTAAAACATATTCCTAAAACATCTGGTATTCAGTAAATTTACAGCCTGGCACATTTAACACTCCAGCCCCTTACCCAGACCTGTCTGCTTTATATACCACTGCCAAATTCAACTCCTATTTCAGAGAATCTATAGCTATTCTTGCTAGCAGTTCCTAACCAACTCACTCTAGCCCAATATAGCATCCAAACATTCAAACTTCAATAACTCCACTTACTCCCTACAACCCATTTCTGCATCATACATAAAACATCTGTTAAACTCAAACCTTGTTCCACCTCTATCAACAGCTTGCTTTCAGAATACCTGAAGCTAGCCTCCCCTGTAACTACATATCTAATTTCTATTCTAATCAATTGTTCAATTCAACAACTGCATGTTCCCTCTTTATGGAAAAAAATCATATGTCATACCACAACGTAAGGGAGGTAACTCCACCAAAATAACAAACTTTAGACCTATTGCCTGATTCTCCTGTCTCTCTAAAACATTGGAAAAATGGATCCACAAACAAATTTTACAGTGCTTATTTCATGAAATCTTATTCACCCTAACCCAACATGGCTTCCAAGCAGTGCAGAGTACAAATGTCCTTAAATCCTTCATAGAGAACAGTATTTAAGTCAGGAATACAGCTAAATTACTTTACTCTTCTTTCTCAACCTCTGTAAAGCTTTTAGCACTGTCTCCCATCCCAAGCTGCTATCCAGAATGACTGCCTTAAGCCCATCCAATTCTACTCTTAACTGGTTTACTAGCTAGTTATCTAATCATTGTCAATATGTTAAATGGTTCTCTGCTTTCTCTACTTACCTTCCAGAGAACATTGAGGTCTCACATTGCTCCATATTTGCTCCCTCCTCTTTAATTTATTTATTATAAATCTTCCCACATCTTCCCAACATGCTTCTCTGATACAATTTGCAGACAACATAAATCACATTTGCTCAGTAAACAGTGTCCCTCATTTACAATCAAATACAAATTTTGCCTTCAACTCCATCAAACGTTAGTTAACTTAGAACCATTCCTCAATTCCCCCAAAATAGTCTTGTTTCCTAAGTCCTTAACATGTAACAAAGACAACTTCAGTATTTCACCATTAAATAGCAGCATTATAGAAGTCATTTCCCATAGCAAACTATTAGGCATAATAACTGATGACCAACTAAAAATTGACCTACATATACAAAGTTCAATGAAAAACAGTAAATGCGTTGCTTTATAGAGCAAATAAATTTCTTATCAACCCTCCAGAACTACACTTTCTACCTCATATCTCCTTTTCTTACTCTGTGCTTCTCCCATCCTAACCACTCTATAGGCCAATCTAACATTAAAACAATAATTATGTTATAATAAAGTGGCTAGTTTGGCAGCAAAACAGCCAAACAGTTGCCATCACTGCATTGCAGTCAGTTCCTTAAAATGACATTGCAGAGCACAATGTGTATGTGTCTTCAAGAAACGTGGCAAGTGATTAATGTGCATGTTTAAATAGCAGGCACATGTTGTATCCAGTGCAATTTTGAAAGTGCAGCCAGAGAGTAAGCATGCAAGAATGAACGTAGCTAATTTGTATATAACTTACCTAAGTTAAAGTTAATAGCTATAATCATAATGTGTTTGTACATAATAAGGTTGCTTGAACAGAACCCACAAAGATTTTTCTATTATACTGAGACAAGTTAAGGGGCAGGCATGATCTACCTCTTTGTCTCAAATATACCCAACATCTCTAGGCACACAAAATGATATACAACCCTCAGCTTGCCCTGATGTTGGCTTTACTCTTGACCACTACCTACCCAGTTGTCCACTTTTTGCCTCCAAAAAACAACTCCTTACAATTTATAAATCTGGAAAAATCTATCAAACACTCTCCGTACTCAAATTCAGTAGCCAAAGCTTAGAATAGTACTCCATTAGACTGATATCCAACACTTACAAAAACATTTTCTCACCCATTCGTGGCTCTCCACTTATATCACTTCAGACTGGAAAATCATAATTTCTCTTCTTCTGGCCATCCTCTCCTCTTTCGCTTTGCCTCCTCTCATCTTCCTATCACTCTTCCCATCTTCTAGCCACTACCCAGTCAATGTTTTTTAATAATGTCTTTTTTTCAAAGATTAATATTAGCTCTTTTCTGTAAAAAAACAAGCTCTCTAAATGTAAACCTTGTAGAAACACAATAATGTTAGCCTGCTAGTTACAGAAAATGTAGATAATTATAAATGTAAGTAGTAATGTTGTTTCTTCTTCTACCTCATTTGTATTATGTAACACTGTCACAGCAAGCCGCCAAGGTCCGAAATCCAAACTGTCGATTTATTGACCAAAAAGTTGAAGCGCTTTTTGTTTGCTTCCTAAACAAACTTCTTCAGAAAACAATTTACAAACATCAATTCAAAAATTGTGTTAAAAATAATGTCAGGTGATAACAATAACCAATCCTAACATAACCACATAACAACCAGCCTAAAATTTAAAGACAAACTCCTACTCAAAAGTTGCAGCCAGCAATAAAAACAAAGTATACCAAATAGCTTGAACATTTCATGTGCTAGTGTAACACTAATAAGGTATTAAAAAATTACTTTAACTATCCTAATAATACATAAAAAACATAGTACATGACAAATCTGATGTACATACTGCTTAAGTCAAAGTAATTACTAATATATGTAACGTCACTTAGAAAAGGTGAATTATAGCTCACACAACATACACTTAGTCATCTCTGTAAGCTCTTCAGTTTTTTTTTTTTCAATAATAATTCTTTATTTTATTTTTTCCAAACAACTAATACAGTACTACCAACTACTTACAATATGTACATGAATGCTTCCAACAGTTACATAGAATCATTATACATACCTATACACTTCTAAAAAAAATAATGAAGAAAAAAGAACTAGTAACCATATAAGACTTATCTCAATAAAATTCAACAGTTATTCAGTTTTTCCCAGCGAATAGTGGAATGGAACTTTAAGCTAATACAATGTTAAAGATTTGTTCCCATATTTTTGTATTGTTTACATTTTTCTTATGATCACTAATTAGAAATTTATGTGCTAGAATATGTTTGGTGGCTACTATCTTGAAATTTTGCCATGATGTCTGTAAAGGGTTCAACCAATTGGAAGCTATATATAACTTCATCAACAAAAAATATTGACTAGTATAATTCTTTGGGTTCTTTCCAAGTTGGGTGGTGGAATATGTAAAATCGTAAATTCCCAGGAGAGTGTGGAATGTTGATATCCCATTTTTTGTAGTTGAAGTTTCAAGGAATTCCAGAGTTTGAAAATACATTTACAACTCCAAAACATATGTTTCAATTGTCAACAATTTCCTCTCCAGTATTTGGAAATTAATATTTGATTATTATATTTTATTTCTTTAATCAAACCATATGCTGCAGTTATATATTTACATTCCTGTGTAAGGGTTTGCCATAAGTTCAGACACATGTTTAAATCTTCTTCTTTAATTATGTCATCCCTTTACTAGTAACTTATTTGATAGTCTTTTAATTGTCTTATTATAATTATAGATACGATTTGGGGAGATCAACTCTTCTAAAATATTGTGAATCGGGATACCTAAAAGGATATAAATCAAGTAGGGTTAAATTAATTATACAGATTTGGATTTTTGTGAAATGGTTGAAGAATTATCATACTTGATTTAATGAGATAAAGAGATTTTGTACTGAAACTATATATGTTTTGATATGTGTTTAAAAGGTAATGCCTTGCAGTTAATATCCAATTCCTTGACATGTTTATGATTAAGAACCAGCCATTTTACACCCATCAAAGTTAATTATTCTTAAAAGTCTATTGGTGTTTATTATTAAATAATATGTTTCTAGGTTCCCATAGAAATCTAGCTAGTTCTGTATGAAGCTGTTTGAAGAATTTTTGGAGATTTGAACTTGTGATGCTCTAAAATATATAGTAATCTAGGAAGTATATTCATTTTAATAATTGAAGTCTTAGCCATTATTGGTAATTTCAGATTATCCCATCTTTTCAAGTCAGATACTATCTGCTCACAAATAACCTTAACATTATTGAGATAAAAATCTCTGTTGTCTGTTGAGAAAACCACTCCTAAGTATTTTATTTTTCTTCTGATTTTACCTGCCCTACTAATGGTAATAGTGAAAAAGGTGTAGGTGTCTTTAATGGGAATATCTTAGTTTTTTAAATTTAATTTATAATTGGAAATTTTGCAAATTCTTCTACTGCCTTTAATATTTTATTAGTATCGAAACAGGTGTTGTGCAATAAATACTCAAATCATCTGCAAAAGCAGCCATTGTGATCTTCGTACCATAGATCCTTGGAGCATTATGATAGATATTTTGTTTAATGTGCAAAAATAGAGGTTCCAAATACAAATTGAATAACAAGGAGATAAAGGACGTACCATTTTTAATTTGAATTCTTTTTGAAAGATTCCTGTTAATGACTAGATTTGTATAAGGATTGGTATATAATTTTTGAATTCTTGTGGTATGTTAAAACATGTTAAAATGTCAAATAAATATTCTAAGTTCACTGTGTCAAATGCTTTTTGTCGTCAATTATAAGTAAAGATTATGGTTTTATGGGTGGCATGAGAAATCATTGTATGCAGTGTTAATGTATTATCTATAGTTTGTCTGCTATTTATAATTGTTCATCAGATATTATAGGGTTAATTACCATTTTCAACCTGTTAGCCAAAATCGATGTCATAATTTTCATATCTATGTTTAAAAGTGAGATGGGTCTATAATTATCCGGGTTTTGTCGATCAGTATTTTCTTTTGGTATGAGAATAGTTTCGATGCATTAAAAGTGTGGGTCAGTAATTTTATTGTTAATAATATAGTTAAAGACCACTGACAGTATTTTCCCCAGAATATCACTAAAAGTTTTATAAAATTCTGTAGTCAAACCATCCGTCCTTTGTATGGCTTCAATTTCTTGATAACATCAGTTATTTCCTCTGAAGAAATAGGTTTAATCAGGTTCATATGAAGCTCATCATTAATCTTTGGAAATATAATTTTCTGAAGAAAATCATTATTATTCTTATTTGGATTTACATCCTGTTGTTCACCATATAGTTCTGAAAATATTAGTTCAAAACCTTTATGATATCTTCGTGTATGTTTTATTGTTGAAGTATATTTCAGGGATTTGGGAAGGTGACTTGATTGATTAATAATTTTACCAGCATTTTCTGTTCATGGAATGATAATTTACTGTTTTGTAATAAAAAGTTTCTTCTGACAATTTAATAATTCGTTTACTATAATTTCTAATTAATTCCTGATCTAATAATTCAATTTTGATTCCAAGTCATGCATATCTTTCACTTGTAATTTCTTGTAGAAAGTAGCTTTTGGATAAACATTCCTCTAATTTGCACTTTGATAGTTGCCCATTCTATGTCTGATGGATGTCGGTTTTCTAAAAGCTTATTTAATAATTGATTAAAAACTCCTGAGCTTCTTTTAATACATCCTCTTTATGCAATAGATATGGATTTAATGTCCAATTATAACCCTAGCATGCAATTTATGACAAGTATCTTTCTTAAAGGTTAATGTGATCCTGATGTATATATAGGGATCAAAACACATTAGTGTATCTGATATTAAAAGAAATCGATCCTGGACCACATTTTATGACAGCTCGAATAAAATGTGAAGTTATTTGGATTCATTTGGTCCTTATTATATTTAAATGGATCATAAAGTTTAAAATCTGCTTTAAGTTCCTGCAGTGCTATCACTGCCTGATTATTATAAGATCTATGGGGACTTGTTTTATCTAGTTTAGGGTCTTGGTATGTATTCCAGTCACCTCCTATTATTATATAATAATTGTTATATTGGTTTAAAATAAAGTAAAGTGATGTTATGAAGGTTTGCTGATTGGTACATGGGGCATATATATTAAGAAGAATAAAATTTTGTTATAAAATTACATAACACCATCTTCCTTCTTTATCCATTTTAAAATCTAAAATTCTCTCTTGGAACTGAGTTTTGATGATTATTGCTACACCTGCACTATTAGTTGTCCTGATCCATTTTTATTTTTAATGGCAGTCCATTGATCATTAGCCAAGTGGGTTTCTTGTAACAATATAAATTGTGCTTTTGACTGAAGAAGTAAATGAAAAATAGTTTCCTTTTTTCAGATTCTGGAAACCTTTAACATTCCATGAGTCTATTATCCACATAAAAATACTTTTAAAATGTTAGTGTATATGTTGAATTTGAAAAGCGATACTAGATTCGGTATAATATCAGATTTTGAAATATCTGGAAGCAAACTAAATGCCCCATCCTAACCAGTGCCTATCCACTATTCTCCTGGACCAGGACAAACATAGGTTTTAACACTGTTTATACTTCTATTGGTATACATCAATCCTAAATGACTATTATATAATAACACCCTAACAAGATATACAAAACCTATGATAACTACAACTAACCCTACAAAAACTAACCTACACATTCCCCATTAAACACTAGTACCTATCTACAGCTCTTGAATATATTAGTTAGTTAACACACTGTTATGTCTTACATACCAATTTATTCTACCCTGTAATGATTTACATACATTATTAATTAAATAATTGGTTATATTATCCTAGAATAACTAACTGTCTTATCTAACTTTGCCTAGGTAAGTATAACATGTTAACAGCAGCATTGATAAAAACAACAACAGTAACATTTTTTCACCATTAATGTATTAATACTGTAAGAAATATATAGCTAACATAATGCACAGAATCTCTAGAACCACATAAAATATATATCCTTCCATTCCCTTAGGAATAGGAGAGTGAATTATACATGTTAACACATATAGATTATCATAGCATTAATAAGGAGAAAGTTTTTTTTTTTTTTTTTGTAGTAACATAAACAATATAACAGTCATTTCAAAGGCAGAAAAGCAAAAATATCAATAGTATATAATTATAACTGCATTTCTATCTTCAGGCACACTATCTAGATCCAAAATAGAATAATTGTAGTAACTTTATATTGTTTCTAACATTGTAGTTAAATTACTCTATTTAACCATATGTTACAGCCCAGTTTAAATCCTTACCTGAATAAGCTGACATTTCTTTATACAAAATAAAAGTCAAACCTCTCTAAAATAGTCCAGGAGCCTCGTTTTGCCATTCTAAAAGCTTCCACTTCCTGGTATAAAAATCTTGATTTTGAGTTCTCGAAGGGGACCCATTATGTGGACAGATTTCGGAAGTGCCACAACAAAAGCTGACCCTCTGGAGCATTTCTAGGACTTCCTGTTGACTCACAGACACACACAGTTCATCAAGGCTGCAGGAGTTCATGAAATCTTTAGATTTAAGCTGGACCTGTAAGAAAATACTGGTTAATGATTAAACAGGGGCCTGGTGAGAAAAAGAAGCAAACAAAGGATTTTGAAGCCTTGAGGTATAGTAGCCATGGAATCCCAGAATCTGTATTGCTGTACACAGACTGAATGTTCCAGTTAAGCTTCTGAAGTTGGAAGGGATTTAAAAGTCTTCAAAAGGTGAGTTTTGCTTCCTTTTTGTAGAAACAGAATATTTGGCTCCATCAAATGTAAAGATTAATGTACTTGGATACTTCATCTGGAATTTTATATTTTTATCAATAAGAAATTTGCAGTAAGGGGCTAATGCTTGTCTGGCTTGTCTGATTTGCATTGGTAGATCTTGACCCATAGAAACTCTGTTATTTTGCCACATTACAAAACCTCATTTCTTTTCATAGTTAGAATTATTTTATTTACATCCTGGTAATTCAGAATTTTGACATAAACCGGTCTAGGAATATTTGATGCTTGTGATTCCAGTCCTCGAACAATATTTCCAGTATCTGTGTAATGGTAGGCATTAGATCATTATATTGATAATTTAATAATTATGTTGTTTCTTCTGGATCTTGCCTCTAAATCCAGGATCTTGGTCTGCATAGTTTGAATGTCCAGGTCATGAATATCTGTTTTTGAAATGTTATTCTGTCCTCATTATCAGATATTCTAGCCTCAGATTTATCTATTCTGTCGAGAATTTGACTGCATGTGGCATTAAAAGCAAGTATCTGGTTTGAAAGTGCATTTAAAGATTCTTGTATGGGTAACAGTGCTGTTTTAATGTCCTCCATGTTAGCTAGCTGATCCGGTTGGTTTGTTCCTCCTGTTTTAAAAGATCTTGTGGTTTTACAGTTTTCTGTCTTTTAAATGTAGAGTCTTTCTCTGGTGACATCAGCATTGATAATTTAGTTTTAGTTGTTGTTGTGTCCATATTTTTGTCCAGTTTTGACATCTTGAAACAGAAATCAGATAGATCCTTTGTTTATAGCTCTATTCAGAGTCAGGCAGACAATCAGCTTTAATCCTGTGAAATTAATTAGTTTTTCCTTCGTTCTTTTGATTCTCAGTCGTAGTTTGGTTGTAGTAGAATAGTTATATCGACTTGTAGTATATCCTCAGGGTTACTTATTCTTGCGAGTAACTGGAGAGCTGTAGATGTACAGTGTCTACAGAAAGGCGGCCATCTTTGTCTCCAGCTCTTCAGTTTTAAAATACAGCTAATGGAACAAGTTTCATTTAACCCTGGAAAATTATAAGCATTCAGCTTAATTTGCCAAGACAGTTCTAACTCCTCCAACTGTAGGGGTGTGGGGCCAACCCTAGTATCTTGCAATACCTGATCAATAACCATGTACTTAAATTTATGTTCTTTGTTAACCTGAATATGTTTAGCTAGGGCATTTTCAATTTTCACTTTGTAAATTGCATACTGGTGTTCGTAAACTCATTAGCTGTATTTTAAAACTGAATAGCTTACAGAGATGATTAAGTGTATGTTGTGTGAGCTATAATTCACCTTTTCTAAGTGACATTACATATATTAGTAATTACTTTGACTTAAGCAGTATGTACATCAGATTTGTCATGTACTATGTTTTTTATGTATTATTAGGATAGTTAAAGTAATTGTTTAATACCTTATTAGTGTTACACTAGCACATGAAATGTTAAAGTTATTTGGTATACTTTGTTTTTATTGCTGGCTGCAACTTTTGAGTGGGAGTTTGTCTTTAAATTTTAGGCTGGATGTTATGTGGTTATGTTAGGATTGGTTATTGTTATCACCTGACATTATTTTTAACACAATTTTTGAATTGATGTTTGTAAACTGCTTTCTGAAGAAGTTTGCTTAGGAAGCACATGAAAAGCGCTTCAACTTTTTTAGTCAATAAATCGACAGTTTGAATTTCAGACCTTGGCGGCTTGCTGTGACAGTGTTGTTTGTTTTTTATCAATTTGGTGTGCCTATTTTATTTCATTTGTATTATGTACATATTGCACTGGTGACTCTTTTGTCATTGCACTTGTATTATGAATTGTGTATTACTATACATATATTAAATTTCTGTTCATTGGATCGTTTCTCCCCAAGCCTCTACTAACAGTGAGTTCTAAGCCTATATGAATTTCTCATTAAATGAATGGCAAATAAATAAATGCAATACAATCTGTGATTAGATCCTATGTGTAAACATACTATAAGTAAAATGATAAAAATGTTAATCACTGCAAAATTTGAAAGGGCTTTACCTGCTTCATTATGTGCATTTGGGGTGTTTTAAACTGAATCTAATGATGTTGAAAATTTTATTGCATTTGTAGAAATTGTTATGCAATGAAATTATGTTCAAAACTAAGTAGCCTATAATAAAGCATGTGTTAAATTCTAGTAACAATCAGAAAATAACTGGAAATATTATAATTCAGTTGTGGAAAAATTGGTCATATAGCTAAAATTTGTATTAGTAATGTTATAGCTGTGAAAACTGGAACCAGTGAAAAGTATGCTACTAAGAATGCTATGCCTATGGAATGTATAGAACTGTAGGCAAAAGTAGTGGAGTCACTATTTTGCTACTATACTACAGCAAAGTTAATTAATCACAGTGTCTTAAATGATGGCAGTGAGCTATGGGGACTACTAATTCAGGCACTATGGTCACGTCTATAAAGCCACAGCATGTATATTTAAAGAAAACCCTTATTAAAAAAGCAGTTGAAGTGGTCTGTGTTCATGGAAATAGCAAATAGGATCCAAATACTCAATTAGAAATACAAGTTATATTTGGGAGTATACTTTATTCTGATTCTGTAGTTCCCAGTTTAACCCATGATATGATAACAGGGAAAGATTGCCTCCATTTGAAAGAATTGCAGAGGCAGTAGGAAGAAGCTATTGCTTTTAAATGACCACTTTATCAGTGTAAGGAGGGAACCAGCAAGTGAATAAGCCTAGAGCTGCACCTTTATATAACCTGGAAAAAAATAAGGAGAAGCAACCAAAATTCACCAAATAAGGGTATATGAGTCAAGCAAAGATCCACAATGGAGGTACTGAAAGCAACCCAAGTAACTACTGATGGGTGAGTCTTACCTAAGTACTATGGTAGATCATAAGGAAATCACATCATATTTTTGAAAGTCAGTAACACCAACCATATCAAATTGGATGGAATCACAATCAGTAGTTTCTACTCAATAAACTTAGTGTAATTCTATCACTGCATTAAAGCAAAGTAGGATGGGACCAGTTGTTTGCTGTCATGTACTTTAATCTTCATTGAGGCCTTCTATACAACAAACAGCTTGTTATAAGATGAAGGAGATTTGGGTCAGAGATAAAAGATGAAATTAGTTCAAAGGGGACTCAGACTCTACAAAAGACAGCACTGATGGGATACTGCCACATAAGTGGGATAAATACTTGACTGCAAAGGGGGCTGCTACTGAGACCTGTCGTTTTTGCAGAATCACCTTCTTTCCAGAAGACATAAAACTGCATGCAGCATAAAGTGACACAGAGGGAAATTAGAAGAGTCAGACTTAAAAAAGTTGATAGCAAGGTTAGCAAACTGTAGCAGAGGGCTGATGTTATGAATAGAGGCATTTATTAAATAATCAAATGCTTTGCTCTGATAATGAGTGACAGACTTCTTAAATGCATTAAATGACAACTTAATAAAATTCACTTAATCATGGTGGAAAAAGGTCCCATCGATCTTTTTTATTTATTATTTAATAAATCTTGAACATAGTTCTCAGAAGGTCATGTTCACGGGACCAATTTTCATTTTATTAAATTATTTATATTATTAACTTATATGAGAAATATGTGTGCCTGTTTAAATTAATAGAGAGTAATAATTATGTTAACTGACAGTTTCTGTGTTATTCAATGGTCTTCAATATAGAGTGAGTTTGCAGTCTGGTATTTTTAACAGCTAATTTAAGAATCAGTTTGGTCATGTGACCCAGCTATTTGTTATAAAAGTCATAATTATTGGCCTAATGTTTTATATACATATTGAGGAAGTCATGCAGATACATATCGATTGCATCATTGGATATTAATGGAGTAAATTACAAATTTTTTGTATTTACTACTGTTTGCTGTCTCTTGTACAGACATATGGATCCCTGGCAAGTCATGGACTAAAAAAAAAAAAAAACAGCACAAATGAACAAATCTGTGGGAATGTGTAGAGCATTAATGTCTATATTAGAACATTGAAGTTTCAAAACTTTCAATGTTCTAATATCGAACCCTATCAAAGCAACAGAAAACCAATTTTTTTCCTAGGGAAATAATTTGGTTGTCCGTTTCTGTTGCTTCAGTATTTTCAGCGCTGTGGTGGAAAGTTACGGGTCAGGTTCAATTAAGTGTGCAATTGAATGTGGGTTAGGTTAGTTAGGGTTAGGGTGTGGGTTAGGTATGTGTGTGATTGTGTAGATGTGAGGGTTAGGGCGGGTTAGGTGAGTTAGGGGTAGGGCACAGGTTAGGTATGTGTGCAATTGTGTGGACGTGAGGGTTAGGGCGGGTTAGGTGAGTTAGAGTTAGGGCGTAGGTCAGGGAAGTGTGCGATTGTGTGGATGTGAGGGTTAGGGCAGGGCAGGTGAGTTAGGGTTAGGGTGCGGGAGAGGTGAGTGTCCGATAGTGAAAGAACTTAGGGTTAGGGTTTGGGTTAAGGTAAGTGGATAGTTAGTGGTGTGCGTATAGTTTAGTGTAGGTTTAGGTGTAAGATTTTAGGTGTATGTGTGTGGATTGCTGTATGTTTGGTGTGCTTGTATTGTGTGTATGTGTTTTGGTACAGCAATTTTTTTCCTGACATTTTCAAACATGTGCATATCTAAAATGGTATCAGTTACCTCAATCCGTTGTGATGGAATAAATGAAAGTCCCCTTTCCAATACATTTCTTTCATGTTCAGTCGGATTCCTTGAGGAAATATTTAAAACTATACTTCCTTTCTCCATGCCTTCTTGGATACACCCAGGGCTGGAGGGCTTGTAGGTATTTTCCTTTTGTTGCAGTTCATGCTGTATGACCTGCCTCTCTGTAATTGTCTCTCTGAAGTATTCAATTTTATTGGAAATGTGAAAAACCTGTTTTGATGCACCTTCTTGTCCATTATTTTGTGTTCCTGATGTATCTTTCTTTTGTTGCACTTCCTCTGTGGACTCCAGCCTTCGCCTCTCTTCCACTTTTTCACTCGAGTGAACAAAAGTCGTTGATAATTGCTCGATAGATTCCAGCCTTCGCTTCCCTTCCATTCCACCATTTAAAACAAGCTGTTGAAGTCATCACAAAAGGAATGCTGATAGTTGGAGGAGCGTTAGATTTAGTTCTCGCTCCTAAATTCCTCTCCTCTTCAAAACTCTCTATAGTGATGTAATCGTGTTGTTTAGCATGGCCTCCCCTCTCATTGTTTAAGGTCGTACCTTCTTTAATATGATCATAATTGCTATTTCTGGGCCATACAAAGATGTGCCCTTCCTTAAAATCCCTTTTGTCCCTTTCAAGTTTGTGAAATTTCTGTTGAAGCAGTCTACGTTCAAAAACTGCTACAGATTCAGCTATCGAAGCACATTTCTCATCCACTAATTTATGTGGATATGAAGCAAATAATGATTCCTGTTCAGAAATTACATTGGCTCTTATTTCTTCCTCTTCTTTGACAGAAGATTCCAATAATAGGCGAATATAGTTAAAGCTCAGTTCTAAATTGAGCTGCTGCCATTTACTTAACAACTCAGGTTGCCTTTCCCCTTGATTTGGCATTTTCAGGACTCTAAGTCCTCTGGGAATTACATGATTTTTCAAACATGCTTCAAAATAACATCTCTGTGTATATAGCTTCTTAATCTTGTATAGGCCATCCTCTAGTCTATGTGTCGCCCTCAAAAAGGCAGCATATTCTATTTCTTCATGTTCTATATCATTTCCATCAAAAAAAGTCTCATTAGATAGCAAAGGATTACCTTTCTTGTTTAGCAGTTCATGTAGTTTATACAATGCTTTCATTGGTATTCCAGTTACCACAGTTGGAGAATAATCAAGTTCTATCACAGGTGCAACAGTTACAGTTATACATTCTTCAGCCATTGTTCGCTACTGTAACCAAAAAATAAAAATCCAAGAAAACACTAGGCAGGAAACAGCTAGGATAAATACTCCACCAAGGTACAATAAAGTCATAAAAATCCACAAAGAAATGGTGAAGCAATCAAGGCACAGAATGTCCTGGTTTAAACACAGTCCATGAATGAATGAAACATAGGTAAAATCCAAGGTAAATTTATTCACTCAGATAAGCGCTTTCATGATACACATATCACTTCTTCAGACCTTCAAACAAACAATTCCTACCCAACTATATTTAAACAGTATTCAAACCAATCAAATCAAACCAATTAATGCTTGAAGTAATTAGCACTTAAAGTAAAACCAGTCATTCTGCAATATGTACAAAGTCATACTGAAAAACCATTTCAAGTATAAAGAGGTTCATAGGTTCATAGGTTGATATTAGGCTATCTGCCCTAGGGCATTTATAAGCTTAGCCAGAGTGTGTTTGGCTTTTGCCACCCTTTTAGATTAGTTGACTGTGCCTCTGTATAGTAGGTCACAGAAGATAGCCCTTTTGAGGTTAGTTTACTGTGCCTCTGTCTAGTAAGGACACAGAAGAGATCCCAGGGGTAAGCCTATGATCTCCCATCCACTCATCAAGATTTCTCTTGAAGAGGGTCATTGAGGGACTCTGCCTAACATGGATTGGGATTTTGTTCCAGAGTGAGGGGAGCCTCTGGGATATGAATCTGTCCTTCCAGCATGTCCTATTTATTTCTGTGCTGAGGTTTAAGTCCCTGGAGCATGTAGCTCTAAGGGATTTGGATTTCCTGAGGTGGAGCATGTCCATTAATTCTGGGTTGGACATGGCTTTATACGTCAGGCACAGATCGCCTCTGAGTCGGTGGTAAGCAACTGAGTAGAGCTAGAGTTTCTTTAGCCTAACTGCGTAGGGCATCTGTTTGAGTCCCTTGATCCTCTTGGTGAGGTACTTTTGGGGTCTTTCCAGTTGCTGCAGGTGTCGGGTAAGGTACATCCCAAATGGGGCATTGTATTAAATTATGGGCCTGATGAGTGATGAGTAGAGGGGCACAATGACCTCTCTTGATCCCTAGATCACTAGATGTGAACCCTTTCATGATAAGGTGGGCTATATAGAAGGTCTTTCTAACCACTTTGGCAACGTGATTGTCAAAGGAGAGATTGCTATCTACTTGGGTCCCCAAATCCCTAATTACTTCTTCCGTACTTAATGGATTACCACCTATGTGATAATTTGTGGGCACTTTGTTTTTCCCAAAGGGGATGACTATGCACTTTTTGGCATTTAGCTTTAGGCCATGACTCTGGCACCAGTTATCCATCTCTGTGAGACCCTTTTGGAGGATGCTTGTGACAGTTGGCGAGTCGATTGTGGCACCCAGTTTGCAGTCATCTGCAAACTTGGTCAGCCATAGTCCTCCCATGTTAGCCTGTACCTCAGAGAAATATATACCGAACAAGAGAGGTCCCAGGACTGAGCTTTGTGGGATGCCACTTGTAACTGGTTTAGAGTCTGACATGGCACCTGTAATTCTGACCATGTGGGTTCTATCCCTGAGCCAGTTTGCAACCCATCTTGTGACATAGGGGTTGATATTTAAGCTGGTGAGCTTATTTATGATGCCCGAGTGGGGTATTGTGTCAAAGGCTTTTGTGAGGTCCAGGTAGGCTGTGTGGACGACCTTCCCTTCATCTATGGCCTTGGTGACTGTTTCAAAGAAGTCGACCAGGTTCAAGAGGCAAGATCTGCCCTTAACAAAGCCGAATTGGGTAGGATCCAGTGTTTGGAGGTTCCCAATGTCTTTGTTTATGAGTTTCATGATGATACGCTCCATAGCTTTGCAGACCAGGCTAGTCAGGCTTATAGGGTGATAGTTTCCGGCGTCCGTTGTGGCACCACCTTTGTGGAGTGGGACCACTGTTGCTACGCCATTCCTTGGATACATATCCTGTAGTAAGGCTGAGATTGAACAGTGACTTTATGTGAGGGTTCAGTTCTTCTTGGAGTTCATGTAAGACGCAGCCCGGGACACCGCCCGGTCCCATTGATGCTGTGTTTTTTGCTTTGGAGAAGGCAGCTCTCACCTGTTAATCTGTGATGTCAGGGAGGCTACACTCTGTTGGGATAGACATTTGCTCTTTTGGGGAGGAAGGGGGAGAGAAGTTTGCACTGAACCTGTCTGCCAGGATGTTGGCAATGTCTGTGGGTTCAGTGTATTTTTTGTCATTTTGAACTAACTCAGAGCATATCTGGGAGTTGCCACCCAGGTTCCTGACATAACTAAAGAAGGCCTTGTGATTATCTTTAGCATCTTGTGCAATTTTTCTTTCAAAGCTGGCCTTAGATGATTTTATGAGGGATTGTAGTTTCTTGCTAGTACTGATCAGAGATGTCTTCCCTTTTTGGGAGTTTGCTCTATCATGTAGTAGCTTCCTCCTTCTGTTGTATAGCTTATTTATGGCTGGGGTCCACCAGACAGGTCTCCTGCCTTTGGAGGAATGAGTCTTGGTTTTATCTGGGATATCACAATCCATGCATTCCTGTAGGTGTCCATAGAAAGTGTTTGTAAAGGATTCTGTGGTTTGGGCCGTATTTTCCACTGGCCCGGGAGCTTTGAAGGATTCCACCTCGGTTTTGAGAAGTGTGAAGTTTGCTTTTGAGAAGTTCTTCACCGTGGTTTCCTTGGCTGGGGGTGGGGATGGGATATGGATGTCCAGTGAGATTAATTTATGGTCAGATCTTACCAATGAGGGGTATACCTCTGGTATGGAACATAGAGTCCCCATGTTGGTGATGATCAGGTCCAATATGTTTTCCCCTCTTGTGGGAGTGGTGACGAGTTGTTACATAGCATTTGAGTTTATAAATTCTAGGAACCATTGGGCGAGGGTGTTGGGGCTTGAGTAGTGCTCCCAGTCTATGTTTGGGTAGTTGAAGTCACCCAATATAATGGTGTTTGGAGAGACCTTCATATTCTCCAATGTTCTCAGGAAAGCCGAGTGGGGTTCCAGAGTTTGGGAGGGTGGTCTGTAGCAGGCTACAAACTAAAAGGCAGTTTTGCCCACTGTTAGTTGCACATGGATGGTCTCCGATGCTTCATGCAGTGCCACTAACCTGGAGGTGTGGGTATCTTTGATGAATATGGATACTCCCCCTCCTTTTGTGGTTTGGTCTGAGTTTTGGAGCCGAAAAGCACGGTATGAGGTATAACCTGTTAGTACTGGGGTGCTCTCGGGAGTCTTGAACCAGGTTTCTGTTACTGCACAGATATCGATATTCTCCATACTGAGGAGAGCCTCGAGTGCGTGCATCTTGAGGTTTAGACTTCTGGCATTGAGCAGCATTACCCTTAGTTTCTTTTTCTTTGCGTTGTCTATGGAGGTGGGTTTGTCTTTTGAGCCTTGCCTAAAAAAGGCACTATGGGGGTGGCAAGAGCCTTAGCCAGTATTCAAAAGCCCAGGGGTGACAGGTGCAAGCCGTCTCTAGCAAAGCAATGTGGCTTGTCGAGCATGTCATCCCAGGCTGACAGACACTGGATCCCCTTTGAATGACACCAATACTTTAGCCAATTGTTAAAATTGATCATTTTGTCTTTATACTGTGGCATCATTCTTGGTGAGGGTAAGATGCTACTCAAGGTCAGGGTCATACCAGCCTGGGCTACATGATCAGAGAGCTCCTCTATGTCTCTTTTCATGTAGTCCAAGGAGGTACGTCTCAGGTCATTCACACCAGCATGGACAATGACAGAGTCATATTTGTACTTGCTTTGGAGTGACCTGAGTGCTTGTGTTATGTGGTGGATCCTGGCACCCGACAGGTAGCTTACAGTGACCTTCTTTTTGTTCAGCCTGGTGAGTGGAATGTCAGTGTGTCTGACAATAGAGTCACCTATTACAAGTGTATTAGGTGTGTTGTTTAGCCTTAAGGGCTGTGACTGTGTGGCACACTGACTTTGTGAACTATGTGATAAGTGGGTATTGTTGTGGGGTAGCGGTTGCTTGGATGTCTGCTTTGGAGGTCTCTGCTGCTTGGGCAGATTTTTATTTAGAGCCTCCGAGTATGTTTTTGTGTGTTTATGTGTTTGGTTTTCTGTTGCGATAGGTCTATGTGAGACTGGATTTGTGGTGTGTGTGGTTACCTTCTCCTCCTGACTGACTGCGCCAGTATTGGGTTGAGAGAGCTCAGCCTCCAGTTTGGCTATATAGTTGCATCTCTCACATATATTTGAGCTTGTTGGGAGGAGGAGAGGATGGTCTGTGTACATAAGGCAGTTCTAACTTTGCCTCAAGATTCCCAGATTCACCAGCTGGAATGGAGAGTAAACCCGAAACTGACTTTTGGACATGCCAGAATAGTATAAGGAACTACTTTTTGACTGATCAAAAAGGACCAATAGGGAGCCAAGTACTTAAAGGGAGTATAAGAGGGTGTAGTGCTTTAGTTTATTAGTGCATACTTATAAGATTACTTATACGAGCAACTGCAGGGCTTTAGAATGAAAATAGAGTGCTTACTTTGAGATTTAGAACAGTTCTAAGGGAAAAAGTGAAGAGCAGACTTTGTGGAGCCGGGAATAGTTTAAACCCATTTAAGCGGTGCTGCCCGATGCTGCGCTATGCGCAAAATCATGCAAAACTGCACAAATGCGGGTTCTAAAGCAGGGAAACTAAAAGAGATAGGAATTGACCCAGAGTGGCCAATAAGCTACTAGTTTCAGGGCTGAGACCACTCCTCCAGGGACAGATAGGCTGCTCAAAGCTCCCCACTCACACTGGTGAACAGAGAAGCTTCCTCCTATCCAAGTAAGGATATGGACAACACAGGAAACTATACCACAGTCCAGAATTCAGCAAAACCTGAAATCTGGACTAATCTAGTTCAGCAAAGGCGGGAAAAGAGAATTTTTTTTGTTTTTTTTTGTTTTTTTCAGGAAACAGCAGAAAAACACACAGAAAACACCGTAAATGCTATAAACAGGCTAGCGCACTTTCGTGTGTAGCCTACAACAGTTATACAATACAAAAACTACTTAAATTGATATAAAACAAGTGCAAAAACTGTAAAAAGCAGAAGGCAAATACAATTTAAACTTTTTGAAGCACAGATCAGTTAGAAATTCGCTTTTTAGGTGGGAAAAGGCAGTCAGAGCAAAAAAACAGAGAAAAAATACTTAAATCTGGAAAAGTCTCTCCTGGGTCTCTCTGTTGCCTGTATCACTCTGCAGAACACCACGAGGAGCTGTGCGGAGTTGTATACTGGCGCAAAACCATGCAAATGTGGGTTTTAAAGCAGGGAAACACACAGAAAACACTGTAAATGCTATAAACAGGCTAGCGCACATTGGTGTGTAGCCTACGTAATAAACATTGTAACATAAAATACATTAGTAAAAACAATTAAAATATACATTTAATATGTTTCTCTGTCTTTCATTAAAATAATTTAATTTCATTTGAACAACCTCCTATTCTTCAGAAATGGTTTCAAGGGTATTCTATCATTAAGGCCCTTTCCTTTATTAGCTCTTAATCTGATAATCCACCTAGTTTCAGAGGTCTCTGTATGGTTCCTTATATCACCACCTCTCTCATTAGGAATATTTCTCTCAATAACTGAGAACATAAAATTATGGTCATTGCCTTCAGAGGACACATGTTTGGCTAACACATTAGTGGCAACACCATTCCTAATATTTAATAAGTGTTCTCTAATTCTAAATCGTAGCTGTCTGTCAGTCTTGCCCACATAAAATGCAGAGCATTTCTGACAGACAGCCAAGTAGACCACATGGTTTGTGTTACAATTAGCTGCTACACTAAAATCATATATTCGCTTAGTGTCTGGATGTGTAAATACATTCTCATGATTTATGTATATACGTTGATTGCATCCACCACAAGGAACCGTCTCTTTTACTCCTGCCATATCTTGTCCCTTGTTATGGTGTGAATAGCATAACATCCTTTTCAAAGATTTCCTGTTCTTAAATATAAAACTTGGATTTTCCCCTACGACTTGTTTGATTTCTGGATTCTGTGTTAATATATTCCAGTTCTTTTTATCACACTGGTTATTATATTCACATCACTGGTAAAATATGTAGAGACTCTAACAGATTCATTTTTATGTTGAACATAACCTGTTCTATCATTATTGGGCATTGAAAAATATGGCTTACCTATACTATCTCTCCATGAAGTAGATGCATCCAGGATTCCTGTGGTCATGCTATCAGCATAACCCCTTTCATTAAATCTGAGTTTCAAACTAGTTAGTTCTTCCTTAAATTCATCATTCCTGGCTGTTAGCCTTGAAGTCCTAAGGGTTTGCCATTTTACTACATTCTTCAAGATATGTCCTGGATGCATACTGCTTCTATGGAGTAAAGTATTTCTATGACATTTCTTCCTAAACAACTTGGTGGTTATCCCATTCACATCGTCCATACTAATCATTATATCAAGAAATTCTATTTCTTGTCTAGAGTATTTCATCTCAAATTTTAGAAAGTCAGTGCTGTTATTAATTTCTGTAGTGAATCCTTTTAACGTTGCATCATCACCACTCCATAACAGGAAGAGGTCAGGACCTATATGTGTTTAATAATGCATATGAAAGACAAGATGGAGATCTGCTATTAGTGACACTAGATGTATGCTCGTTGTTTACTTGTATTCCGAATACAATTGGATTAGAACTGTTGAGACAATATTTGCTGGAAGAAGGGACATATGATGAAAAGAAAATAGATCTAATATGCTTATTAATGGAGTTAGCTTTAACAAATAGTGTGTTAAGTTTTGATGGTAAATTATATAAGCAGAAAGATGGTGTGGCCATGGGGAAGGCAAGTGCAAATAGCTATGCCAATCTCGTCATAGCCACATGGGAAAACAGGAATGTGGTTACTAATGAAAGATGGCCCCAGATCCAATTTTATAAATGGTTTGTTGATTAGCTATTCCTGTTATGGAGTGGTGATGATGCAATGTTAAAAGGATTCACTACAGAAATTAAGTCTTAGGGGGAAATCCAAGTTTTATATTTAAGAACAGGAAATCTTTGAAAAGGATGTTATGCTATACACACCATAACAAGGGACAAGATATGGTAGGAGTAAAAGGGACGGTTCCTTGTGGTGGATGCAATCAATGTATATACATAAATCATGAGAATGTATTTACACATCCAGACACTAAGCGAATATATGATTTTACTGTAGCAGCCAATTGTAACACAAACCATGTGGTCTACTTGGCTGTCTGTCAGAAATGCTCTGCATTTTATAAGGGGCAAGACTGACAGACAGCTAATATTTAGAATTAGGGAACCCTTATTAAATATTAGGAATGGTGTTGCCACTAATCCGTTAGCCAAACATGTGTCCTCTGAAGGCAATGACCATAATTTTATGTTCTCAGTTATTGAGAGAATTATTCCTAATAAGGGAGGTGGTGATATAAGGAACCATACAGAGACCTCTGAAACTAGGTGGATTATCAGATTAAGAGCTAATAAAGGAAAGGGCCTTAATGATAGAATAACCTTGAAACCAGTTCTAAAGAATAGGAGGTTGTTCAAATGAAATTAAATTATTTTAATGAAAGACAGAGAAACATATTAAATATATATTTTAATTGTTTTTAACTAATGTATTTTATGTTACAATGTTTATTACGTATTTATACTTGAAATGTTTTTTCAGTATGACTTTGTACATATTGCAGAATAACTGGTTTTACTTTAAGTACTAATTACTTCAAGCATTAATTGGTTTGATTTGATTGGTTTGAATACTGTTTAAATATAGTTGGGTAGGAAGTGTTTGTTTGAAGGTCTGAAGAAGTGATATGTGTATCATGAAAGTGCTTACCTGAGTGAATAAATTTACCTTGGATTTTACCTACGTTTCATTCATTCTTGGACTGTGTTTAAACTAGGACATTCTGTGCCTTGGTTACTTAACCATTTCTTTGTGGATTTTTATGACATTATTGTACATTGGTGGAGTATTTATCCTGTTTCCTGTCTAGTGTTTTCTTAAATCTGAACTATATTAAGCTCTTAGGTTAGCAATCCAAGAGAGCTCCATTTTTACATCATACCCTCTGCCAAGATGATTTGTTTATGCTGCACAAATTATTATTACTACCAATAAAAATAAACTTTGTTGAATTATTTTTAAGATTGTGTTTATTTAATTCCCTCCTTTTCTCACAACATCTAATGTCAGTCAAATGCAAAGAAATTCAATGTTTCAATGTACATTTGATTTTTCCTATATAAAATGAGCCACATATACATACTGCATTGCATGCTTGCATTCTGAACAACAAGTAATAAGTTGATGGATTTCAAACATTTTATTAGTACTGACAAGCAAATATATGAACACAAAGATCAATTTCTGAATTGCTAAGAACCCTTAGGAAATGAATCAGAAAAGGCCAAAGGAGATTTCAAACTACTTTGATATTTAAATAAAGACAAATCTGACCCAGATATTTTTTTATTTTTGAAAAGAAAATGTGCAATTTTAAGATAATATTGATTAAAAAAACAGCTTAATAGTCAGGAATAGCTGCCAATGACCTTGTATACTAGATCTAATGTTAAAAAGGTACCTGTGCCATAAAAATCTAAATTGTAAATCAGTACCTTTTCTTGATGTAGCAGGTTGAGAAGCATAAGTTAGCAATTCACTTCTAGTCTTACTATCATCTCATTAAATAGATGGATAAACTGACTCCCTTGGATATCAGCAGGTTAAAAGTGATGTCTTAATGTTTCATTTTCAACCTACAATTCTTCTGTACCACTGCAAATTATTTTAATCCTAAAGAAAAATACTAAAGAACTGGGAATAAGGACTATTACTCATAATGTGGTGGGGATAGCAATTATGAGCTGAGAAATGAGAATAACAAGTGAAAGACTTTTTATATAGAAATGTACTGATAGGTCCATCTACGGTATTACAGAAATATCCAAAATAATCATAGTGAATAAAGTAAATGAATATGTGAACCTCAAAGCAAAATCATTAATGTGCTATACAAAATCATCCAGTCGATGAAATAAGCCCTTCCACATTAACCAGGAGTCTTCCAGATACTGTCTTCACATGTCCATATTACACAGGTGGGAAATGGTCTCATGATCATAAATGTTTACAACTTCAAAGTATCACATAAATACATCTCCATATTGAACAAGAGCTGCCCCCCACTGCAGTGCCATTATGTTGAAGCTAATAGGCATTGGCATTAGTAATAGGCACTATTAAAATAAAATGCATTCGATTTCAAGACAAACTCAAGAAGGGTCAAAAGAAAGTTGTTGAATTCAACTGAATACAGAGCCAAAAATTAAAAAAAATATATATCAAACAGGTTAATTACTTTTGTGTGAGAAATACTCATATATAATGCTTATATGTCAAGAGTTCAAAGAAATGTGTATTGTTCAACCTGTAAATCTTGCAAAAGATGTAAAAAATGAATTGTATATTTAATGTGTGCTCTAGCCAAACTGAGTAGTGGTTTTAAAGTTAATGCAAGATATTCTGATAAAGACTCTGTAAGGTAAACACAATCTGTCACAATAGAATGACCGGGACATGGTACTGTTTGTTTAGATATTTTTGGCAATAAATAAAAATGCTCATATTGAGAAATATCTGCTGCTGTTTGTGATTTCAAATTTAAAGTAATGGTATCCCTCTCCACTGATGATTTTAAAAAACTAAAAAACTATTGATTTGTTTCTTGAAGTAATTAACATAACCATTATGTACCCAATCATAACAAAATATTATAACAAGCTATGAGTTACCTTCAGCAATATAGTTATCCATATCCCATAATACTACTTGTCACCTCCAGTAATAATAAAGTCCATTCTTAAAATTTTGAAAAATTACACATTCTTCAGCACTAGGATTAACTGAAAAGTTTTTAGATTTTTTTAATTGTACTTTGCTTCATAAAGCTTTTCAAATGCTTTGTTAAAAAAGATGGATTAAAGGATAATAGGTTAAATTATCATTCTTTTTTAATTTAAAAGTAAAAAAGTCAGTGTATAAAGAACCAACTAACTCTCTCGTGTATAATTAGTATTGTTTATTTAATAATCCACAAACTCATCTAACCTCTTTTGCAGACTTAATGTGTGACACAAAAAAGCTTGGTACAAAGTTCAAACCTTTATTTAACTTAAATTCTTTATGATTAGATAAAAAAGCATTAGCAATATTCATAATCAAATTCCCAACACAGGTTATTTTTGTCCCTCCATTAGTTGTTGAAAGTGCGCTAAAACTGATTCATTTTGAGTAGTGTTTCCAACCCTCTCTTTTATACCTAAAGGGATGATATCAATTGTTATATTATTTGAGCTCTTATGTCCTGGTGATAAGTCAATTGAGTCAACATCAGTGTATGTGAAAAAGGAAAAGTCAACAGAACTGAATTATTTTACTGCCTTCCTCTTCATTTTATAACCTAGGCTATGGTATTCTGATTCAGTATTAAATTTCTTTTCTTTAGCAAATCTAACATTGTTTTTCTGTTGTCATCAAATAAACCCATTAGTTTGATAATCATTCAAGTCTCATTTAAACTTTTTTATCCAACTAGTTTCAGCTTTTTATTAAATGATTCAGTGTTATTCAAATATTTACCATGCAAAATCTCAAAGCCATTATATTCCTTAAATGGTTCTACTATTTTAGCAGATTCCAAAGCCTGTAGATTAAGTACCTGAATCTCAACCTCATAGATAATGATTAACATTTCAACTAATATTTGGGAGGACCCATTTTAATTTGCCCTCCATTTGTTATAATGGCACTGTTATTGGACCAAACCCAGGGTAAAAAAACGCATGCTAGCCCTTAACTCATTACATCCAAGTGACACCTCCAGGTGAATCTGCAGTTAACTCCTACTGGCACCTCTAGGCTTCAAATATTGTTTGTTGATATTTGCTTCAATAATTCCAAAACCATGCTATATACAAGGTTTTAAAAGATTTCATCTTAAAGCTTACACAATGTCAGACTCAACTGCATTAATATTTGACCTCTGTCTAGTGCAGCTAAAGAGGTATAAACTGTTGTTTTTATGATACTAGCTTATATAGATATCCTTTTCACATAAATTAACAAATCTGATATTGTCATTGATTATCCTGAGGTTAAAATTCGTAGGATGTTAGATGGAAGTTTAAACGCTAAAGTCCACAGGAAAATATGTTAAACAAACATTTTTTTACATCAGAATACCATGCATCCCAACATTATTTTTAGGAATGTTGTAAAGGGGCAAGGAATGAGGGCATCAATGTTAAATGCAAAGGACGAAGGGTTCTTTCAAGAGCTGGGTAACTTAAGTAAGAGGTTTCAGGAGAGAGGGTATAATGAAAAAAGATGTTGAGAGCATTTCAACCAAAATACCAGAGTTAAGATCAACACAGGTGAAGCCTTATTTTTCTGAGGGTTCACATAATGAACCTATTAGGAATAGAGATGTTAACAATACTTGAGTATCTATTTTTAACTTGAGTAATGTGGGTCAAGTAATAGATGTTTTGAAGAAACACTGGTCAATATTAACAAATGACCCCAAGATAAAAATGTATAGTTGATGAGAAACCTAATAGCCTAGTACCAACCTATGAACCTATATTGGATGGGAGAAAGGAATTTCACCCCCTGGACCATGTCAGTCATCCTGCTAAACAGAGGTCCAGGGAAGTAAATAGTGTGGGAAGAAATAGCCAGGGAATTGTTATGGCTAGGCTTGTATAGGCCCTAGGGCTGATAGCCTAGTACCAACCTATGAACCTATGAACCTAAAATAAAAAATCCCTTAAGAGCATGTTGTTTTATCATAGAGCTGAGATTGTTTCTTCAAATGAAGGGGAAGTATGTGGAACTTTTCTGTGCTCTAAATGTAATTTCTGTAGTTTTATAGGGTCATCAGTGAGCTTTAGACATCCAGATGCTGGTAACCAATTTATTTTTTGAGTCCATGCTGACTGTAATACGTCATACTGCAGTTCGTGTTTATCGTTTTATATAGGCAAAACTGACAGATGCTTTAGGGATAGAATAAGGGAGCATCTGCATAACATTAATAATGGTATAACTACTAATGCCTTAGCTAGACATGGGATACAGAATGATCCAACGCACAGCTTTAAATGAATGTGGTGGAGATATGAGGAACATGTCTGAAATATTTGAAATGAGGTGGATTATAAGGATGAGCACTGACATTGGGAGAGGTTTGATGATAAAATACTTATTAAACCTGTTTTGAAGGCCAGAGGTCTTCGCAAGTAATATTTGGAATTTAAATGTTTTTTTAGTGGGTAATTCATTTCATGTTGCTATATAAAAATATAACAAACATAAACATTTTTGTATTAAAAAATGTTTATCATTAATTATTTTTTTTATTACTTACAAGATAAGATATAATATATTATGCTGAATTTAGTCCTTAGATGATATGATGTTTTAATGTGTTAGTACACCTTTAATAAAGTTCTTACATATGTTACCATTTTACATACTATGTAGCTGTACTACAGAAATCCTTTTATACATATTTTTGCACTGATTATATGCATTTTTTGTACTGTATATATAAGTGAAAATGTTTTTATATATTGATTTGTTTACTACACACAATATACATTAGGTTTATATATAGAATATTAAGGATAACAGTAGAATTAGTTTGTTGATAAGTTACCAGACATTTAAGCATTGTGATTGGTCCAACAGGATTTGAATTCATTTATCTAGAGGAAATCGTTTTATTTTATTTTGTATAATGTCTGATGAAGCAGTCTTGAATGACTGTGAAAGTGCTTATGTTTAAAAGCTTGAATTTTATTTGAGAACTTTTGCTTGTTGTAAACATCTCTGTCTTGTTTTGGTTCGCTTTGCTGTGTAAAATTGAATTTTCATGTTTAAGTGAACCATCAGTTCTTTCTGCTTTTTACTGTCTGTTATTTTTTACTCTTTTTTTCTTTTGTAATGCTGTAGGTTTTTGTAAGGTATATTATATTTTATGTCTATCTGTCTATCTATTTATATATGCAAAACTTTGGTTGAGAATGGTATCACATGACTGAATTAACTATATAAAACTGATCAATCTGAATATATATTTTAGATACGCACTGAGACCATGTCAGTGGTGTAACCATGATCTGCAATATCTTCCGTAATCATTCAGTATACTCACAAATGTTTTACCACTCCTTCTTAAGACCTATTTTTGCTTAACTTTCTTGATGTTAACATCTCCACAGTAGGTAGTATGGAGGATAATGTGTCTCTAAGACTGTGTTGTCTTGCTAAGAATTAAAGGCTAAATTAAGTTTAAATAGGATAATGTGTGTAGAACCATAAGTACATAAGAACACATTATAATTATTAAATTCAACATTATTCTCAAGCCCTGAAGACTTCATTTTCCAAATAACTGATATATGGTATAATAAATCTTATTATCTCACTATAAAAAAGACCTTCAAAATTAGAAGCCTTAAAAATTCTACCATAGAAATTGTCCCCCATGCCAAACTTCTTGGGGTCACTATCGATGAAAACCTAAAATTTGACATCCATGTTCAACTCAACATTATGAAAACGCATCAAAAACTTGGCCTGTTATACAGAAACTTCCACTATCTCTCTCCTTCTTCTAGACAAACGCTTGCCACTACCTATCTTCTTCCCTCACTAATGTATGGTGCCCCTCTATTAACTAACTTATCCACCTCCACCTCCTCAAAAATGGAAATTTGTTATAACAAAATTTCTAAATTCACCACCAAAGCCAAACACTCCTCCCATCATTGCTCTGCCCTCCAGTCACTAAACTGGCTAGAACTCCCCAACCTTCTAGACTACCTCCAACTTACCACTGCCCACAGGCTATTATTTAACCCCTCTAAATGTCCTGCACTATCCAACATCCTTCAACCATATACCCCTAATAGGCCACTTCGATCGGCCCACCTAAACCTACTCAATGTCCACAAACCAAAATGACCTGCCGGGCAGCACCGCCTTTCTTTTTCCTTAGCCAAAAAGTGGTATTCTCTCTCTCCTACTTTAAGATTGACAGAAAATCCTAATAATTTCAAAACACTACTCCATTCCTACCTGTTTTCTAAGTGGAAGTGCAACTGCACTTTCCCCACCTAGCCTCCTCACTGTACATATTAACAGTAATGCTATTCAATTTCTTACTACTATCAACCTTGTTCATATCTACTTATTGTTACTGTTGTCCTGTGTATATATGTAAATACTGTAAATAGTTTGCTCTCCCTTTATTCCCCTCCCTAACATTTATGCTTGTTCTACCACTCTGCCATTACTAGACTCAGACTCTTTGTAATCTTTTAATCATCCATTTCAATATATGACTGATATGTTATGTAAACACCATTCCTTTTATTGCCTCTGTATCACAAATTACCAGCATTCATACCATGTAGACTGACGGCTGCATCCTTATATATCTGTACCTTGAATCTTATGTTAATTTTTATCTTTTGTATTTTGTTTTTATCTTTGTATTTTGTAATGTGGAGCTTTTCTCCCCGGGCCTCCACTGAAAATGGGCTCCTGAGCCCAGTGGACCTCCCCGGTCATCAAACTGAAATAAATAAATAAATAAATAAATATGTATTATGTAAGTATCCAGTTATAAACCAGTACAATACTGATAATGCAGATGGTTATTTTAAGCTTTCTTACACAGAGACACATGATGCTTAGTTATGTCAGGATATTTCCAAACTTCAGCTCTCTTTCACCTACCTAATTTAGTGTTGCTCAAGTTGTAAGCATAACTTTCTGCTGAAAAATAAAATTTCATACTAGGGATTTCTATTTTTCTCTCAAACAACTGCTATTTAATGCAGTCAAAACTGATTGACTGTAGTCTTCTTTCCTTTGCCTGAGCCAAGGTTAGTGTTAAAAATCATTGTCTATTTCCTCTACAAGGCTTCCAAGGACTATGTTTTCACATACATACAGCTATCCATTCACTTTCTATTGGAATTACCTGTATGCTAGCACTACAGCCATAATATGTTTGTCTGTTTCTTTCATATGGTGTTCCTGTAGCATTATTTTCCCTCCCATTATATTCCACATCTTGTTTGTACATTGCACAATCACATCTATTCTTCTTGAAGTTATTATGCACATTTTTTACCTTGTATTGTTTCACTTTCTCTTTTGTCAGGATCTACTGTTGTCTGCTATTATATCTGACACAAATTAAGGATTGATGTCATGTTCCCCACAACTTCATCTTTCTTGATTTACTTACCATCTACACTATTGATCAGTTAGCTGCCTAGCAAGAATGACCAACAATGGCCTTTCAGATGAATCTCTCTGTATTATAATGACTTGTCTTACAGTCGAGTCAGTCTGACCACATGTCCCTGGGTCACTGTTGCTCAAACATGAAGTTTGAGGAGGTAGTTGTTCATGTGATGTTGCTGCTTAATGTAATAATACTCTCCGGCTACAACAAGTGAGGTATAGTTTAGCATCACCAAGCGTGAACTTCCCACAAAAAAAGTGAGAAAGATTTTTGTAACATCTATCAGTGTTTGTGCTCTTCCTCTGTGTGAAAATAATACATCAAGAAGGTATGCAGGTGCAGGGGACATGTCCTCTGCAAAATAACCCTTTGCACTATTTGTTATATTGTGGCATTTGCACATTACAGGACAATCTGAAGTACACATGTTATGTGAGTATTCTGTACTCAGGCTGTCTTATGAGCAATATTGTAGAGTAACTATGATACAAGCTTGGAAGTTATGATAATTTGTGATACAACCGAATTAGATACGCTTTTCACATCATGAATTTTCTGCACTGTTGCCTTTTCCACTGTGAGATGGAGTGGCCTGAGAAGAGATTGCAGAAATCCTCAGATTTTTATTTAACACTGATAGGGATTGTGATGCCCGTTCCCTGGTCCAGCAATCAAGGAGCCTCAGTTCTCACCACTGACATCAGAGAGGGTGACTCCAAGAAGAGGAAAGGATAACTAATACACACAGTAAAGTACAATTTCCCTTAAGTGCACACAGAGATCACAGTCAGTCTGGGGCTGGTTGCTCCCTTGCTCACCAGGTCCCCAGTAAGACTCCCCACTGGCACAGCTATAGGGTCCAGGTTTCAGCCTAGCTGGGCAAGCTAAAACCTCCAGTATCCTCTCTGTCCAACCAGTGCTTTGTGTCCCTGCCCAAGTAGCTGACACAACACACACACACTTTGAGAAGAGGTTATACAACCACACAGACCCTCCTGGGAAAAGACTGACACAGGTTCTCCAGCTGTGCCCCTATTACCCAGACCATATGGTAGTAATTCCTGCCCACCACCCAGCTAATAATTATCAGCTACTAAAAGGCCCTTAAAAGGGTGTCCAATTATTGCTGTGCAATATTATAATCCAATGGTAGTATGACTAAACAGTCAAGGCTTAGTTTGGTGTGAATTAGACAGTACAATCTGTAAATATGTAATGTACTTTAGAAGTTAAATTATCTCTACATAAACCAGCCACAGGTAAAGGTTTTAAAATATTTAATAATAAATAATTAAAACACAAGACAAAACGACTACAGTACAATGCTACTCAAGTTCAGAGATCACACAGAAACTTAAAACAATATTGTAGGAAAAATCTGATTTCAAAGAAAAATACTTAGTCTAACTTTCTTCTAAGTTTAACTATTCCTAAGATAAATCACAGTGCTATAATCCTACTTACATACATAAAGCATAAGCAGTGCTGGGTTAGATGTCCAAGATCAAAATGCTTCTCTTTTTCAAACCTCAACAATAGTTTTTGAACACTAACCAACAGCTCTCTGAGGCCCTTCCAAATTACATCATGTTGACACTTGGTCTGGAGTTCCCAGGCCACAAACTGCATTATTTAGCAAGCTAACACCTGCTCAGGAGACTACAACAATAAAAGGCATTTCACATATACACTCTAGCAGAAAACAGAGCAATAAAGCACCTTCCACATGTAAATTCTGGCCCTAAACGTTAACCTTAAAACAATGAGCAGGAAACCTTCATCCGGACTCACTGGAGCTGACTTGTAAAACATCAAAGAGATTCATAAGATCTTTTCAACTTCAAAAGACACATTTGAAATGCTTGGCTTGGTTTTCCTTACAGCAGGTTGCAATATTGCAACAATCTTGAAGTTCACATTTAACAGTGTTTTTTTTTTCATTTAAAAACACAAGCCTGTATTTTACATTTATTTATACAATTGATATAATTATGTATCAAATTCTATTTGACTAGTCTGGCAGCCTTCACCCATCTTCCTCCAATCTTCACAGGGATAAAGATAAAAAAAATTATAATTCAGGAACATAGCAAACATGTTCTATTATTACATAGTTAGAAAAAAAGGATCCTGTTTAAGGTGCACTGGTTGCATGATATTTGTATCACTACTTAGAGAAGGAATGACCGTTCTTTAATTTCCATTTTTTAGTTAGAAAAAAAAGGATCCTGCTTAAGGTGCACTGGTTGCATGATATTTGTGTCACTACTTAGAGAAGGAAGGACCTTTCTCAAATTTCTGTTTGTTTTTTGTAAGAACAGTGCATTAGTGTTTATTTGTTTTACTAATGTAATGCCTCACAAATACTTTTCCATTGAAATGGCTTTCTTTTTTTTTCTACTTTTTATGCTTCACTGGTCATGGTATATCAGTGGAATTTATTCTCAGAGCCAGTACTATAGAAAGGAGCAGTAGAGCTGTGGTAACTGAATGTTTACAGAAATTCTGCTTAGAGCTGAGATTTATTTTCTGTTAGTTTTTTCTTGTTTTTATTTGCCTTATTATGACTTAAGTTTTAGCTGATTTTTTTATTCTGGCTTGGAACTGAAATAAATATAAATCTGAAATGAATTTTACTATTGAATTTATAAATCTAACTTCATCGGACTGGCATCATAGAATACTCAGGTTCATATGTTCATAGCCTCATAGGTACTTATGGCATTGATCCATGAGCATCTTTAGAAGCCTAGCCCTGCATTTCAATAAAATGTTTAGCCATGATAACTTAAGTACAAATAACCCAGAGCCAAACAGAACATTTACATGTTCTACTATCCATAAGAGACAAGTGTGTTAAAATAGAGGTAAATTTATAGTTTCCTATCCATTCATCTAGGTTACATCTGAATCGAGTAAGGGAAGCACTTTGCTTTATGTGGAATGGAGGAATATTCCAAAGAGATGCTATTCTATGTGATGCATATCTATCACTCCAACATATTCTGTTTATGTTACAGACAAGATTAGGCTCTCTCGAGTACATGTTTATGCCACCAATTGACTTGCTGTTGTGCAGTAGATCTGAGAGCATAGGGACTGCTGAGACTCTGTACATGAAGCAGATATCACTCCTCTGTACCTGTATAATACAAAGAAGAGGAAAAAATCTTTGAGATGATCAGTGTAGTTTTTATGATTTAGCTTCTTGATTTTCTTGGTGAGAAAACATTGCATTCATTCAGATTGGGTTAAGTGTTTGGACAGCCCCATACTAAAGGGGACATTATACTCAATGATCAGCCAATGATCAGCCTAATAAGTGCCAAATACAGTGAAATCATCACATCCCTGGACCTATGAACTATACACTTACTAATAAACTTGTTTGGGAAAGACCCTATTGGAAGATCTTGCTAATCCATGGATAGGTTCTGATATTGCCAAGTATATAGACATCTGCAAACTTGGTCAGACATAAGTTCAAAACATTAGCTTTGACCTCCAAGAAGAAAATTCCACAGAGGAGTGTCCCAAGGTTGGAACCCTATGGCATGCTACAACTGACAGGTCTTTTTGAGTAGGCAGAGCTGCCTGCTCTAATTTCTTGTGTTCTATTTGTGAGCCAATTTCTATTCAATGAGTTACATAAGGAGTAACATTTATCAACACCATAATGTGGGATGGTGTCGTGAGGTCTAGATATGTGGGTTATACCAATTTTCCCTCAGCCATTACTTTAGTATTCTTCTCAAAACATTTGCCCAAGTTAAGCAGGCAGGATCTACCCTTGACAAAACTGAACTGGCTTGGATCAAGAGTTTGTAGGTTACCTATGACCATATTTGTTAATTATAAAATGGTCCTCTCCATATCCTCACAGATGGCCAGACTTATAGGTCAGTAACTATCCTTGTCCATTAACACTCCACCTTTGTACAGGGGGATGTCTGCTCCTGGCCTCCATTCATCTGCCAAAAATCCTGTTTTGAGGCTGATGCTGAGTAATCTATATAGGGCGGTTGACAGGTCATGTTTCAGGATGGCCACTAGGCAGCCAGTTATATTATATGACCCCAAAGGAGAACTATTCTTGACCATAGATAGTGGTTTAAGGACTTGTTTGTTTGCTATTTGATATGGGAGGGTAGATGCAGGTATGTGACCTAGGAATGTAGAGGAAAGAGGTGAAGAAATTAAACTTATCTGTTATTAGATTGACAATGTCCCCAGGATATGAATATGTGATATAATTTGCTACTAGTTATGTGCAGTGTTGAGCATTGCTTTTGAGTTTTCTAAATAGTTAAAAAGGACTTTATAGTTGCTATTTGTCTGGGTGGGAATGTTTACCTCCCACCTAGCTTTGATTAATATGAGCAGGGACTGGAGTTCCTTGTAATGCTTAGCAAGAATGTTTTTGATATCTTGAGAGCTGCATTTATTTTTCATTTATTTTTGTGTGCAATTTTTTTATTTTGAGTCTGTGTTTGTGTTATACCACAGAGTTTATTTTTAAATTTGGTATTGCATTTACTCTGGAGAGGGACAGATATATCTATGCAGCTATACATGTGTGCATTGAGTTTTGTCAGTGAAGGACTTTACATACATGGGGGTCCTCAGGTTGTAGGGAGGTGCTGCATGTAGCCAGATTAATACTCGGTTTTCATAGATTAACCTTTGCATAATCTATGAATACTGAGATATGTGAAAATGTATTTGACTTCAGCCTTATGGTCAGTGTGACTGATTTATGGTCTGATTTGATTAGGGAGGAAGCTACAACTGACGAGGAACAGAGCTGTTGCATATTGGTGAGGATCAAGTCCAGGGGTATTCTCTCCTAGTTGTGGTGTGGACTAACTGGTCCTGAGATTTTATATTTATGAAGTCCAGAAACCTCTGAGCATAAATGTTAGAGGATGTACAACATTCCCATTTAACAGAAGCGTAGTTGAAATCCCTTAGGAGAATGATGTTTGGCCTAATACATAGGGACCCTTTCCAGTCAGATAGGAGATATAGACCAAGGAAGACATAGAGGATTTACTATACTTAACTATCATGTGATAAGGGTACAGTTGTTACAATCTTCTCTTGGTAGATAACCTAGATAGAACCAGCAGCAGCCAGAAAATCAAACTGCATAAACTCCCTGAAGATGTTCTTACCAAAACTGCAGCCAGACCACTCATTGATGTCCCATATACTCTGCCCAATCAGAGACCACCAGGAATTAGTGTCCCTCTGTTCCTTCTCTCACCAGGAGCAAAGCAGTAGCATTAATCCCAAGTTGTCATATTATACACAATATTCAAATTACCCACTGATTGGTAATTACAAGGAATGCTAGGAAATAATATCATTCTGTCCTTTTTCTCATTGGGAATAAAACAGAAAATCCTAAGCTGATTCCTGAGAAGCAGTTTCTATGCTCTCCAGTGATTGTCACTCTAGTCCTAGTTTTTACAAGTTTTAAACGTAAGATGGAAAAATGGATTAATACTCTGAATAATGCAGTATGCACTAAGTAATTGGGAAGATATAACACAGAGGCTAACTCAAGCTGTGACAGTGTAACAGAGGCCCTTCTCACTTTGATCTTTCAGTATGTAGTAGAATGAGCAGATGAGATGAGTCTGGAGGAGTTTCCAGGGGCAGATTCACATTAGGGTCAGCCAGATAAAAAGCCACCATGTTTAAAAGTGCAACCTGAACTGGGTAGGTGGAAAAATCCAATGCCATTGCATATCAACAGGAATCCCACAGAACTTATTTATTATTATTTATTATTAATTTTATTGTCATTTGTTAACCAGGAAAGTCCACTGGGTCAGAAATGCATTTTCAGTAGAGGCCCGGGGAGAAAATCTCCACAAATATGACATACCAAATGAACGTACAGATCAAATTTTAACAAAAATACATTAAGTGAGTTAATTCGTACAACAACATATAGTTGGTAGGTTTCTACACGCATGATAACATAAAAAACATATAATAATATATAAGCTATATATGGTGCATTTATCATGTTGAGAATATGGGCAGAAGTATAGTAAGTAAAGGTGTAATATTTGCTTGCAGGTAGAAAATTATGGTGTGACTAGAAGGATGACTGAATAGAAGAAGTCAGTAGCTTGGTGGGTATGATGAGAGAGAGATGGAAGTAGGGGGATGGAGGTATAAGAGACAAAGAGAGATGAATGAAATATGGTAGTAGGATGATGGAGGTAAAAAAGATAAGAAAAAGATAAGAAAAACTATAAGTTTATTTATGATGGCCTGTAGTTGTGGGTACAGGAACAGATGTGATTGTTGAGAAAGTATTTCTTTAGAGATATTTTGAATGCATTTAATGAGTCTAGGAGGGTGATTTCTGGAGAAGGGTATTCCAAATCCTAGCTATGATATAGGAATAGAGGCTATGTCCAGCTCTTTTATTAGATTTCCCAACCGTTACAATTTGTTTGTTGGTAGACTGTAGATTTTGGAGTGTGGAGCAGGGTTGTAGGATGTTCTGAAAGGTAGGGTAGCTATTTAGTCTGTAAATTAATTTGAGCTAGAGTTAGCTGGGTGGAACCTAGGTATTGCTGGAACTCTATCCAGTTAAGCTCCTTAAGCACTAGACAGTGATGTGATCGATATGGTAAACCAGTTGCAAATTTAGCAATTTTGCTGTAGTATGCTTGGAGTTTGTTTCTGAGAGATTGGTGGAGTTTCGTAAAGATGGGGGCTCCGTAAAGGAGGGATGGGAGTAAGAGTCTATTGGCAAGTGCCTTTCTAGTGGGTTTATCCATGTAAAGTTGGTGTCTATATAATCTGCCAAGTTTAAAGTGTGATTTTTTAATTGCATTAGGTATGTGTTATTCGAAGGAGAGTCTGCTGTCTAGGGTAACTCCTAGTAATTACTGTGAATTACTATTTCTATTTTTTTCTTGTTCTTGGAGTATATGGTGAAATCCTGTGAGATTGGCTTGGTTGAGAATAGCATAAGATAAGTTTTCTTTACATTAAGTAAAAGTTGTGGTTCAGTAAACCAAGTTTTGATTGATGTAAAGGCATTTGATGATAAGGTTTGTAGATTTTGGATATAGTTAGAGGATGTGAAGATGGTGGAGCCATCTGTGTAATGAAAAAGTGTGCTTTGAAGAGAGGCAGTATGTAGTTTATTTATGAAAATATTGAAGAGCAGAGGCCCTAAAATGGACCCCTTGGGGGACTCCTGTTTTATTGACTAGTTATTTAGATATACTACCTTGCCATCTAACACTTTGCTGCCTGTCTGCTAAATAGCTTGAGAACCATTTAAGGGTGTATTGAGAGCATCTAATAGTTGCTAGTTGTAGAAGCAACTTGGGATGAGACACTGTGTCAAAAACCTTTGATAGGTCTAACAGAAGTACTGACGTTACTTGACCAGCTTCAAGAGCTTTGTTCACAGTGTCCATGAAGGAAATGAGCACAGTGGTGACACTATGTGCTGGATGGAAGCCATGTTGAGTTGGTGTAAGGAGGTTGTAGTCAGTTAGATGTTTCAAAAGTTGTGAGCAAATACATTTCTCTAAAAGGTTAGATAGAGGGGAGAGAATAGATACGTGTAAGTAGTTAGAGAGTTCGTTGGTATTGTCACCTTTGTGCAGAGGTATTATGATGGATTTCTTCCATAAGTTGGAAAAATAGGATTATGTGATAGATCTATTAATGAGGATACAAACAGGATATGATATTGCACTGGCTGCAAGTTTTGGGTCCTCTGAGAGAAGGTTGTCGGCAGATAATGAGCAAGGTTTTAGCTTTGTAAGAAGCATGTGCACTAATGAGGTGGGAACCGTATTAAGGTAGAAAGCACTGGTTGTCGGTGGGTTAGTTTGATCTATATGTAATGGGTCTAGATTATCAGAGGTACTGGACAGAGTGTTAGATGGTGGCTGATTTATAAGGCTAACTATACTATTAATGAAGGGGGAGTTGAAAAGATGGGCTATTTCATCTGGATTTTTGTCTGGGACTGGAGAGGGGTTATAGGGGGGCTTCCAGGGTTAAGGAGTGAGGAGACAGATTTCCAGAATTTCTGTGGGTTATTTGGTTAAGTAATTGCTGAAAGAAGTATTTTTTTTTATTTCCAATTACTTGGTTTTTTTTGGCTAGATTTCATAGTTGTTTTTATTTGAGATGGTTAGTTTAATTTCTATTTTTGTGCCAGTCTTTCCAGGAATGTTCTCTAGACAGAAATAGATGATTGATGGCTTTTGATAACCAGGGTGTGTGATTTTACATAGCCCTCTTGATTCAGATGGAAGCTAGACTGTTAAGGGTATCTAAGAAAACCGTTAAAGTGTCTCACAGCTTCTTCCAAAGGTATTATTTTTAGAGGGGTCTATTTTAGCATATTATTGAAAATATGTTAATTGAAATTAGCTAGATTTCTAGGCGTTTTATATGTGTGGGTTTTTTTATCATGGGTTTGGGCTCTATAGGTGTATACTGGTGATTGATCACTTAGGATATTGGGCAAGATACCAGTATCTTTGTATTTATGAAGGTCTGTGACTATGATCCAATCTAAGGTTGAGCTTCACTGGTTATTGTGTGTTTGTGTGAGGCTGGTATTAAGTTGGGTGTACAAGTGTAGGTTGATACTATGTATGGGGAAATTAGAGATTAGGTCATTCCAGTCAATGTTAGTATCACCTACAATAATGGTTTCATTGGTTAGATTTTGGGTAGTCCAAGCAAGAAGGTCTTCTAATATAGGGATGTTTTGTCCTGGTGGGATGTATAGCACTGCAATAGTTAGTTGTTTGCATTTGTTTATTTGTAGGGGTGATATACGAAGTTCTGCATTCTGAAAAGATGGAATACATTTTGTGATAGGGGTTATTAAGTGGTTACAGTAGATTAAAGCTATGCCTCCACCTTTTTATGAGTTCTTTCGGCTCTTAGAATGCTATAACCTAGAGGAATGATTCCAGTATCTAGAATATGAGGTTTAAGCCAGGTTTCAGTTATGGCTACTTTATCAGGAGAGCATTGTGAGAGCCATGTGTGAAATTCTGCCATTTTATTGCAGATTACTATGTGTGTTTAGTGTAATAAGTAGGAGATGTTTTGTTGAGGAAAACTGGAGAGAGGGTACTGGGAGAATAGGTCAATGATTAGGATGAATGTCTTCACATTTGGATAGTTTTAGTTGAAGATTTATGAACAGTGGAAGGTAGTTTTATTTGCTGGTATACCTAGGTACTGAGTGGATTACTAGTTTCTGTTTGATGAGGTAGGGAAGGATTTGGATTTTTGTATAGTGTATATAAGAATGGTTGAAAAGGGAGGAAGATATGTTAGAAAGGCTATCTAAGTGAGCTTGTGGAAGAAGGAAAGAGAAAGCGTTTTTGTGTATAATGGAAGTACATGGGATGTTGGTGATGTAGCTTGGGTTAGTATGCATAGTAATAAAAACAGACCTGCAGCAAAGAAGATGATGTGTAAGGAATTTGGAATGGTTCAAAGATTAAGGTTTTTTTTATTTTTTCTGAACCCTACTCTGCCCTCACAAAGCCTCCTTCAAATTCTAGCCCCTTTTTAGCAAAATTAGATAGCAGCCTCATGAACTAGTACATTATCACCCTGAGGCAAGACATATCCTGCTAGCTCTCCATCTTTTTAGATTTTTTTTTGGCAAAGACTACAGTGCTTGGCTCAACCCTCTCCATTCACCCTCGCTGCACTTGGGCTCACTCCACTCCCCTACCCTACCCCTATTCCCACCCCCCTTTCCTCTGATTTACAGCTAAAGTACCACGCACCTTACCCCATTCCACCTATCCACACTGCTCTTCTAATCCCACTGCCCTCCCCTCAGCCCCACCCACTCCTCCTCACACCCAACTCCAGCCTCATCCTCTCCCTTTCACCTTCCACATCTCAACTCTTCTACCCCACCCATTACTTACCATGCACTACCTCAACTGCATCACATCTAATATTCTTCTACTCCTTTTAATCTATCTCACCAAAAACTACACCTCACTACATAGTTACCACATTACATGCATCCATTCTCCTACACTTCCAACTACCACTAAACCACTACCCACTCCTTCGCTGACATCTGCCCACAACTATATAACAACTCTACATACCTTCATACCTCCTTCAAGCTCCTAAAAACCCTCTGCCTAACCTCCCTACCTCACAGTCATCCTAGGTCAACTATTAAACTAAAACATGTCATATTACACTCTACCACTAAAATTAAACCGTGCAGACATCCACCCCATCCCAGGTCCCAACTACACCCACACACCTCCACATACCTCATCCAACCCCTCACTTTGCCACATGAACACCCACCCCTATCCCCACTCCCAAAAACATCCAACTCAGACCGACTACTCACCAATTTCAACCTTCATAGTATAGTTAACAAAGCTAGTGAATTCCAAGACACCTTAGCCACCTACAACCACACAGGACTCATCTCTGTGCTGTGCTCTCTCAAATAAAATGGCTTGAACTCACTAACCTTCTAGCTCTCAACCAACTATCAATGGTCCACAAAATAATTCTCCTTCCCGCTAACTGCCCTGCTCTCTCCAATCTCATCCAACCTAATCTTAACCCCAGGTCCCTCAGATCCTCCAACAAACTTATACTAAATGTCATCCAATCCCGTAAATATCATGGGGACTGTCTCTATTCTAATAAAATTACCAAACTATGGAATACTCTCCCTCCTGAAATTACTAAAAAAACACACCACCATGATTTCAAACAACAACTAATAAACTACCTAACTAATCAATGGATCTGCTCCTGTCTTACCACAGGCTAATCCACCTATCCAACTCTCTCCACTGCTTACTCTTACTAGTATTTCTCAACACTGTTACTACAATCTCCACCTGATTTTCACTCTAATTATTTTTGTATTAATCCCTCCTTGCTACTATGGCAACACTGTTGTATGAAATCGTTTAAAAGGTTGAATGTGGTAGTATGTAGTGTTGATTGGCTAATTGGTCTGGGGGTGGAGTACAGTGTAGGGATTGGTGTTGATTTGTTAATTGGTTAGGGGTAAGGAGTCTAATGAAGTATAACAGTATGGAAAAGGGGTTGGGTGTGAATGGAGGTGGGTAGGGGAGCAAAGTAAGCCAGAGCATAGCAAGGGTGATTGGAGCAGGTAGAGCCAAATGAACTGCTAGCAAGCGACTGCAGAAAACAATCAGAGAAGTCCCTCCCAGGTCTAAAAGTAGATAAAACTGTAGTTTAGTTAAGAAAAAAGAATAAAATACTGCAGCTAGTTGTACTAGCCATAGCTTTGACTCTACTGATTTTAGTGAATGGAACTGCAGTTTACCTGGGGCTTTTATTATTTACAATTATATGTTTTAAAATGGCAAGCAGTGGGGCAGGTAGGGAAGAGCAGTGCTGACCCAGAAGTATGTGCATGCCACTTGTAGTTTATGGTCACAATAATAGGGTATAATTCAATAGTACCCTACAAAAAGAAACATAGACTGTCACTTTCACTTAAGCAGTTGGATGGTCACTGTAGATCAGTGTGGGTGTATATACCTTTAAGAAGCTGTCCTAGGGCTTTCACAAGTGTATAAATACTGAGCACATTTGAGCCTGACTGCCATTTTGTAATAAGCTGTTGAAATGTAAGCATGTATGTCTGTAAGGTCTGTTTGTTAATCAGTTTGTTTATATTTTATGATATTGCTATCCATCCTGATGTGTTTTTATGTAATAACTCATCTAAATAAATTACACCACCTGTTTGTACGAGACAGGGACGAGCAACATGGTGTCAAAAGTGGGTTGTCTAAAACAGCTAATGCAGTAGATTTAAGGGTAAGAATGAAGTATTTTGTACTATTCAGATAAATGGAAAACCCAGAGAACTCAAAGTTGACACAGGTTCCAAGTGCAATGCTATGTCAGCAGAAACATTTGCCAGAGTGTGTCATGGTGAAAGGCTTGATTTGGCAAAGTGTGAGAACCTTGTTGCTTATGGTGGTGAAGAAATTCCTACTGAAGGTTCAGTAGTGCTTTCGTGTAAATCTGCTGGGAGAACTTATGACTTTTGATTTTATGTGGTCAAGAGGCATGTCCAGTCATTATTAGGGCTCAGAGACAGTTTGAAAAGGGGATGGCTTTCATTTAATAAGAAAGTCTATCAAGTTAGTTTGAAAGGCCGCTACTCAAATTTCACCCAACATATTTTTTCTGCCAATGCTGATCTTTTCAAAAACAAACTATGGAAGCTTTCAGTTGTGTACACCATGAAATTGGGTCTATATTATAATAGCGAAAATTCATTTAAGTGAACACGAAAACACTGACACGTATTGCGCGAACCACGAATATGCCGAACGTACTAAATCGCAAAATGCAAAAAGTCGAATCCTCATAGTCAGCCAACTCCACCTCCCACTACATACTGCCTACCCAAACAAAATAAATAAACCACATAAATAAACTAACCAAAACCCTACTTCTAACCCTAAAGTAAAGCACCAAAACCCTATGTCTAACTCTACACTAAACTTTACATACATTACTATCTATGCACTTACCTTAACCTGCACCCTAACCCTAAGGTCCGTAAATATCGCACACTTACTCTACAGTGATATACCAAAACAAAACAAATAATCCACACACATACATTTAACAAAACCCTAATTCTAACCCTACACTAAACCTTACATACATTACCTATCTATGCACTTACCTTAACACGCACCCTAACCCTAAGGTCCATAACTATCCCACAATTACCTTATGAAGCTATACCATAGATGGGCCAACCATGACACTTCGACTTTTTGAATTTCGCAGTTTAGTACGTTCGACATAATCACAGTTCGCGCAATACGTGTCGGTGTTTTCGCGTTCGCTTAAAAGGATTTTTGCTATTATAATATAGACCCCATGAAATTAGACCTAGATGTCAGTCCAGTTATCAGGCGAGCATGGAAAGTTCCAATAGCTATGCAGGACAGAGTTAAACTCAAGTTAGATAAAATGGTGTGACAAAGTGTAACTTCTCCAGCTGGTTCATCTACTCCAACTAAGTGGATATCTTCTATGGTGGTAGCTCATAAGAAAAGCTTAGATGACATTAGAATATGTATTGATCCATGATATTTGAACAAAGCACTAAAAAGACCTCATCATCCAATGCGTACAGTCAAAGAAGTTGCAGGTCTGATGACAAATGCCACTATTTTTTCTGTCTTAGATGCAGAGTTTATTTAATAAATTCAGCTTGACAAGAAATCCCCATTGTTCACTACTTTCAGTACTCCATTTAGAAGGTACCGATTTTTGAGAATGTCATTTGAAATAAATTTTCCAAGTGAAGTCTTTCAATGTGCAAAGGAGAAAATGTTTTTTTTGGCATCCTTGTACTGTTATAGTAGACAACATACTAGTAGGAGGTAATGGTGAACCTGAGCATGACAGAAACCTCAGAAAAATTCTTGAAAGAGCACGTCAAGTGAATCCTAAGCTCAATCCACAGAAATGCAAATTCAGGCTACAAGAAGTTCATTATGTTGGTCATTTATTTACCAGTTCAGGCTTACGACCTGAACCTTCTAAGCAGACAGCCATTCTCGAGCCCTATAATGTCTTCTTTGCATGGTTAACTATCAAGGCAAGTTCATTCCAGAGTTGAGCCAACTTTCAGCACCACTCAGAGAGCTGACACGTAAAGAAGTATCCTGGTCTTGGTTAGAACAGCACCAAAAAGCATAGCATTTGATGTCCTGAAACAGAGAATTACCATTTTACCATATCTCAGATACTATGATGTTCACAGGTCAGTCACTCTTTCATGTGATGCTTCAAGATTTGGTCTAGGTGCAGTCATTCTACAAGAGGGTCAACTTGTTCCCTATGCATCGAGAACTCTTACCTAAACTGAAATGCAGTATGCTCAGATTGAGAAAGAGCTTTCAGCAATTGTGTTTGCATGTTCAAAGCTCTATGATTATGTTTATGTTAGACCTATTCAGATCGAAGCAGACCACCAACCTCTAGTCACTATCTTAAGAAAGCTTAGGTATACAGCTCCAGCCAGACTGCAACATATGATGTTGAGATTGCAAAAGTATAATTTGTCTCTTGTCTACAAGAAAGGCAAATTTCTTTATCTTGCTGATACATCATTCAGATCACAGAGAGACTCCACTGAACAGCATGAGAATGAGAATCTTTATTCTGAAGTCATGGAAGTGAGAATTTTTTCTTCCACACATCTTGATGAGCTGATCCAGTTTTACAGAGGCTCAACTACTTTATTCAACAAGGATAGCCATCAAAGCAATCTAGTTTACCTCAAGAAGTCCAACCTTATTTTCCAGAGATGAGATTTTGTCTGACAAAGGTATCATTATGAAAGGTTTGAAAGTAATTGTTCCAAAGTCCTTGCAACAAGAGTACATTACTATCTTGCATCATGGTCAGCCAGAAGCAGACTCTAACAAAAGAAGGATGAGAGGATTAGTATTTTGGCCTTCTATGTCACAAGATATTGTGAGAGTACTTCCATCTTGTTCTGTGTGTAACAGTACTGTCACATCAACAGAAAAAAACACTTCAGCTGAACCAGATTCCCAAACCACCTTTGTCGACAGTAGCCTCTGACATTTTCGAATGGAATGGTCAACATTATTTGGTGTTAGTAGACTCTTACTCCAATTTGTTCAAGATTGATCTACTTCCCAATCTAGTATCCAATACTGTCATTACTAAGATGAAGTGTCATTTTACAGTCCATGGTAGTCCGCACAAAGTTATTTCTGACAATGGTACACAGTTTACAAGCCAACAGTTCAAAAGATTTGTTGAAGAGTGGGGCTTTACTCATGTAACAAGTAGCCCAGAGTATCCACAGTCAAATGGTTTGGCAGAACATGCAGTGCAAAGTGCAAAACAGTTACTAGAGAAGTCAAAACAAGACAATAGTAATGATTTCCTGAATCTCTTGAATCTCAGAAATATTCCTCATTATAAACATCTTGGTTCACCTGCCCAGAGACTTCTGTCGAGATAAACCAGAACCACGTTACCAATGAATAGTCAATTGTTGGTTCCATGTGTCATAAACAACAGGTCAGTGAAAATGAATCTGTTGAAGAAATGTTTAACCCAGATGTCCTACTACTATAAGACCAGCAAACCGCTCAATCCATTATGAGAAGGAGAAATGGTAAGGATGCAAACATCCAGAGGTTATGATCCATTTGTTGTCGTGAGAAATATTTTCCTAGAGCTGAGATCATACATTGTAGAATCACAAGTAGCAGAATTTAGGAATTGGAAACATTTGATGCCAGTGTCCAATCCTACACCACAGCACATAGCCTGTGAGAAAGACTCTTTATCTCAGAGTGAGTCATCTAGTGTTCCAGTTCCAGAGGAAGTTCCAGAGAATATTTCCATTCCTGTGATGAATTCAGAAGTTCCTGATATGAGTTGTTCACCGAAGACTGTTCCTGTTGCTAAACCCAGTCCAGATTGTTATATTACCAGATCCAGTCGCATCTCCAGACCATGTTATAGATACACGGCAACTTGAACACGAACATTATCTTTGTTTCTAATGTCTATACTAATATATTTCTAACTCCAATGTTATTTTCAGTTAAGGGTAATCTTTTTAAGAGGGAGGATGTAGATCGGTGTGTGTGCATGTACCTTTAAGAAGCTATCCAGGGGCTTGCACGATTGTATAAATACTGAGCACGTGTGAGCCTGACTGCGATTTTGTAGTAAAGTATTGAGGTGCAACCATGTATGTCTGTAAGGTCTGTTGATTAATCAGTTTGTTTATATTTTATGATGCTGCTATCCATCCTGATGTGTTTTTATGTAATAAAGCATCTAAACAAACTACCCCACCTGTTCATCATCTTTGTTAGACAGTGACGAGTGACAGTCACCAAATTTTAAAGGGTACAAGCTAGGATTCAAGCAGGTATGTGCTGCTGGTGGATCAAAAGAGATAGTGAGCTGTGTAAGAAAAGAAAAAAACATAGGTCAGCACAGTGAAATACAATCAACAGACTACTAAGGTTACTATATAAAAAACAACATATAGGTCGGCAAGAACAGTTAATGCAGTAATTAGCTTTGACCTACTTGAAAATGCAGAATACAGCAAAAAAAAGTCCATAACAGTATATACCTTGCATTTGTTTAAGCCAACTGTACATACAGATGTTGCAACACTTACCAAATGCAATTAAAAGTCTTAAAAAAAGCCAATTCCTTAACTTTGTGTTTGCACCAACAGCTTTTACAGCACTAGCATTTTTTTTCAATTGCCTGTTACAAGTAGTTAAGAAATTGGTCGACACAGGTCCAGATGTATGTATATTACAATTAACCTAATAAAACTGAGTATACCTGTGTGACACTAATTGCAAATATTCAACAGACTAGCAGTATACCAATTACAACAGCAACTGACCATGGTATGATTTATTTGTTTAGAGCTGTATTTGTATATCAAGAGCCTACAGTACGCTTTCCTCTAATATCATTACTATGAGAACATTGCCCTGGCTAACTGTGAGGGTTTATCCTCTGGCCAAATAGTTAAATCCAGCTATTACTAAATTAAGTCAAGAATAGCAAGTAGGTGATAAAAAAATGAAAAACCGTCCCCAGGATTCAGCAAGCTCTGCACGGTGTGCAGGAATAGTGCAAGAGCTGCTGCACTCAATATGGCCGCCGAGCAATCCAGGATAGAGCTCCCGGCGTGTGCATGAGCACTCCTATACTATTCCTGCATGGACACAGCTCCTGTATGCTAATTACCCCATCTGCTGGTGAAAAACATGCAAACGAGGTGAATTAGTGAACCAGGAAGCAGGCAGGCATCCGTGCAGGAATAGTGTAGACTGCAGAAATGTATTCAGCTAGTAGCTGAATACATTTCTGCAAACTACAAAACAGAGGCATGACAGCCCATACAAGAGCATGTATTATAAGGGTTAGGCATGCCAATGGCCAAATATATGGTCATTGGCATGAAAAATAGAAGAAATGTTATAAAATTATAACTTTTTTTTTTTTGCTGATTCCAAACGTTTAAGCATAGGGCAGCAGCGCCCCAACGGGATCGGGCCGAAAATACCAAAAAAAGGTGAAATAAGCCTTTATCACACAATTCATGATTTTTCCATTATAGTCAATGGCATGCATACGTAAGCAATACTAGGGAATCGTGGTTGCTAAGGGGGAAGGCTCAGTGTGAATGTAGTTACTAGGAATTAGCAGTCAGTCCTATGCAAATGAGGGGAGTTATACTGAATCACAGGTTGGAGGGGAAAATTTCTAAGTGTCAGACTGCACCTAACCGTGTAGGTGCTCTAACACCATTATGTAGACAGGATGAGCAAGGAACAAGAAAAGGGGGTGTGTCATGCTTGCTGGAAGCACATTGAAGCCCTGTTGCCTGGTGTCTGCTTAGCTAAGCACAGCTAGGAGAGTGGGTGTATATGAGGCTGTGTACTCATACTCCATGAACTGAAGAGAGTGTGCACATGCAGGAGAGGGACAAATCTTGCTGTTTACACTACCAACAGGCTGAAAGAGGAAGGGTAGAAGGAAAAGGCAAAGGAAGTATCAGAACAAGAGAAATACTGCACAAACTAACAATATGGGAGTCTGCAACCCACAACTGACCAATGAAAGTAGTTGAATAATACAGCTGACAGATGGCTGCAGAGCTGAAGATGGGAGGACATGTAAAATAGAATTAAAGGACAACAACACAAAATAAAGGTGAACTGATGTAGAAATCATTACTATGGGAGTCTTGCAACTCAGAATGGGCCCTGCAAATATAATACAGCTGGCAGGTGCTGCAGAGCACTAAATATGAGGAGATGCAAGTAAAAATTAATTACAAAAAGGGCAAAAGCAGAATAAAGGCAACCATCCAGAAATCACCAGTAATGTGTTTAACACTCACAGTGGCTAAATCCAAGCCATGAGCAAGTAAGCTGGCATCTGGGATGAATCAGAAACAGTGAATCTGACAGGCAGCAGTAGCATCACACCACTAGAAAGTATGGAAACACCCCTCAGTCTGCATTTCCCCACAAACTCTGCACCTTTGGAGTAAACTTGGGAATTTAAACTAACAAAATGCTAGGGGCTGCCTTTGCTTGGATACATCACCATATGCTAAAGGCTGACGGTGGTGAGGAGGATAATGCTGCCAACTGCTGCACACCCAGGAGGAGGAGGAGAGTGTTCAGACCCAGGGTGACCTATCAGGGGCTACATGACCTAGAGATTGTAGAGCATTACAGGGTGGACAGGGACATACATCAGCAAATTGTGGAACTGTGCCGGCATCCCCTCACATCCAGAACAAACAGAGGGGAACCCATCCCAGTGGATACTAAGGTATATGTAACCTTAAGAATACTAGATATAGGTACTGTCCACACACCTACTGGGGATATCATTGGGGGTGTCACAGGCATCTGCATCCAGAGTACTCCATCAGTTCCTGGATCCCATGCTACCATATGTTCATGAACACATCCACTTCCCTAACACCTGTGAGGAATTCACCAGTAATATGTGTCTCCTCCACCATGTAGCTGAATACCTGCAAGTACTAGGTGGCATAGACCACACACACATCCACATCAAAGCACCACCCAGTGAGTGAGGTAGGGTCTACATCAACCACAAGGGCTTGCCTTCCATCAACTGCCAGGTTGTGTGCGATGCCCAGGGCATTATCATGCAAGTGTGTGCTGGCAGCCTTGGAAGCTATCATGACTCCAACATGTGGAATTCCTCACAGCTGTATCAGGGGTTTGCCAGGGGGGTAAATCCCAATTGGCCATCTAGTGGGGGATACTGGCTATGCACTGGAGCTGTGGCTGATAACACCCATTAGAAATCCACACCCCCCCTGAACAAGAAGGGCATAATGAGGCACATGCACAAACCAGGATCATTATAGAGCAGTGGCGGCTCGTGTTATTGGATTGCAGGACTGTAGCCCCCCCTGTTAAAAATAAAGAAAAACTAAAAAAAAAATATTTATTTCAAAAAAAATACTGACTGGCTTTACTGGCTTGGACAGGCTACCTGTTGCATGCGAGTTTGACTGACTCGCTAAGTCCCGGAAACTCGAACTGCGCATGCATGTTCGATGAGTTCCGGGTTTTAGAAAAATAATAGTTTTCTCTCAATCTGGACTGCAGTTAAGCAAATCCAGATTAATAAATACACTTTTTGTATGCACATGCCCACAAGTCCATGCAGTTTTTATTCGCAGTGAATGGAAGGGGCTCGGACTGCTATGTCCGCAGTCACGTACGTGATGGGGACATGGCTGGATGGGTACTGATTGGTTCTCGGCTCTCACTCTCTTCCCGCGCTTTGCATGCTGGGAAAAAGACAGCGAGCTGAGAAGCAGCAGCAGAGCAGTATACATTTTTGTTTTTTTGGAAGCCTGGAGGCTGGAGTTCCTGAGTTAGAAGAGTCTCGGAGGACAGTGGCAGCAGAGCAGTGCACCTTGACCTGGCTGGTGGTGTAGAAGAAAGAAGAAGCACTTTGAAGAACTGAAGGAAGAAAGGAACTGAAATAGCAGGTTAGTGAAGGGGGATGTAACATAACTTGTAGAATAAGATTTTTTTTGGCTTTATTAATTATTCATTGTTGTTGTAAAGTATTTGACAAATAGCAGGTCAGTGAAGGTGAAGGGGATAGAAAAAAGTTGTAACTTGCAGAATAAGATTTTTTTTTGGTTGGCTTTATTAATTCTTAGTACTAGTTGTACTTGCACTTGGTAAAGAGCAGGTTGGTGAAGGGGGATACAAAAAAGTAACTTGTAGAATAAATTTTTTTTATTGTTGGCTTTATTAATTCTTAGTAGTTATACTTGGTAAATAGCAGGTTAGTGCAGGTGAAGGGGGATTCAAAAAAAAAGTTGTAGAATGTTTTTTTTTTATTGTTCGCTTTGTTTGAATAATTATTAGTTGTACTTGATAAATAGCAGGTTAGTGAAGGTGAAGGGGGATACAAAAAAGTAACTTGTAGAATAAGATTTTTTTTTTATTGTTGGCTTTATTAATTCTTAGTTGTGCTTGGTAAATAATAGTGAAGGTGAAGGAGGATACAAAAAAAAGTTGCAGAATAAGATTTTTTTATTGTTGGCTTTGTTGCAATAATATAATGTTTAGTTGTATTTGATTTGTTGGCTTGCTTACATTATTAGAGAAATTAATAGATTGAAACTGTTTTGAGTCTTAAGATGGCAAAGCAAAGTTCTAAATTAGTGATGTTGAGACCTCTCTCTCTCTCTCTCTCTCTCTCTCTCTCTCTGTGTGTGTGTGTGCATATGTGTATGTATAACTATTGGCTCCCAGCTGTATTGTCTGGCTATTTTATATTTTTGCATTACATTTTTGGTCTGTTTCTCACAAAATTGTGGTTTTCTGGAAAATTAGTGGCAAAGCATTAAAGACTGAAGTTAGAAAATAATGACAGACATTTGAGTTTCAGATTTCATACCCTTCAGAAAATTCATACTAATTCAAGACCTACTGTTTTATTAACTTTCTATGTTTGTAAGAGCAGTAATTAAAAGTTCTCCTTATTTTTGGGCCTTTGTCCCACTTCTATGTATGGCTTTGTCCAGATTTCTTGCTCTGAGGTTGAGAGGTATGACAAATGTGTCAGGGCCATCACCATCAGCCAGACATTTCAAATTGTGACATACTTGTTGTACACCACTCCCCCGTGTAGTGACTCTGGATGTGTCCAAGCAAGGCAAGGAGCAGTTATGCAGTGTAAGTGTGGAGAGTATCCCCCCATCCAAGGTAGCCACAAGTACTACAGTGGCTTTTCATCTGTCCTTGATTTTGCAGAATGTTCTAGTTTTCTGTCATATTTTTATAGTGTTGATTTATGCTTATTATTATTATTCAGAAAATGCATGTGTTGCACTGCCTGTTGCTCTGTGTTTACGTAGCAATGCTTTAATGGCCATCAGGTAAGCTCTTCTTGGGATTGTAAGATGCAAGTAAGCTTTAATAAGCATTCTGTTAAATAATTACCAACACTGAAAGCCTTTTTCTTGTTGCCATGCAGAGAATATTTACATAACTAGATTGCATATAAGCCTTGGGTATTGAAATGCATATAACAGTATTTGTAATAAAGGACAGGATTACAGTATTTTCAGAAGCTCATTACATTTGTTGGGGACTTGCAGTCATCTTTGCAAGCTTTACCCATAAACTAAACAGAATGCCAGTCTAACATGTGTGGTCCATAACCTGTGTAGAAATCCTTTAAGCAATTTATCTTGAGCTTGTTTCTTGTTTGCTGTTCATTTTTTTACTTTGATCATGTTTTCCTCATGAAACAAGTAGATAGTTGTCAGGCAGCAGGTCTTTTTTGAATAGGAAACATTTTTACAAATGGCAGGTATCACAGAGATTGCTACTTTCAGCATGTTACTTGCTACTTTTATAAAGCTGAATATAAATTATAATTAGAACTGCAGTGCAAGGAGAAGTGGTTTGAGTTGAATGCTGCTTGTTTTTTTTTTATACTTGATTTTTGACTGGCATTCCAGTAATGTATTTAAAAAGTAATTTATTTTTTCATGCCTCAGAACCTTTTTGTTTCCATCTAGATATTAAGTAAGCTGTCATGTAGCCAATGCACTGAAATATTTTTTTCTTCTACACTTGCTTTTGTCCTGATTAGACTCTCATAATGATGGCTTGGTACCCAGGGCAGCATATTTAATTAAAGTTCCCGTTTTTGTGGTTTTGAGCATAGCTCTACTACTTTCTAGTTGGCCACACCCCTTCCCATTTGCCCTACCCATTCAGCTGTCTCCTGCAGCTCCCCTTTGATTTGAAGTCACCAGCCGCCACTGTTATAGAGTGTGTGTTTGGGATGCACAAGTCACAGTTCCGCTGCCTTGACATATCCGGTGGAGCCTTGCAGTACTCTCCAGCTACATGTGGACAAATGTTCACAGTATGTGCCATGCTACACAGTATGATCCTGAGGAAACAGCTACAGCAGGAACAACAAGGGGAGGGGACACACAGCTCACCACAATTGTCAAGGTCACCACAGGTACAGAGGGACTTGGAGGAGGAACTTCCTGAGCCTGCCCCTAGAGGCAGACAGAGGTGTGCCAAGTATGCCTATGCCTTGGCAAAGAGGCAATGCATAGCACATACACTGACACTGTAGGGACCCAGGGACTGATACCTCTCTCCAACTCGCACATACAGTAGAAGGGATGCCAAACATGACACTACTTGTACTTTACCATGTATAGGGAGTGTACTGCATGCATCTTACATAGTCAGCCCTCCAGCACCATCCTCAATACCACCTCAGGCACAAGGTATGTCACCCTTACTATCAATTACTGAATGGAGTACTATATTCCGATAGTTATATCTATGCTATGGATGCAAGCATGCAAGGGAATCAGTCGGCCAAATGGGATAGCAGCAGATCGCTGACAGCTATAGGGAAAAGGATGAAATCCATAACCAGTACTGGTGTCCCCATACTAGGCAGTAGTACTCAGGGTGACAACCCCCACTGCAGTACATGTGGTGGCTAGAACTAACTGTGGGTGTCCACAGATCACACACATGGATGTCAATGAGCATTCCCATTCCTACCCCCCCCAGCCTCACCCAGCAGGACAGGTGTAGATGACCGGAAATAAAGGTTGGGCAAAGCTCCACAAATGCTGGCAATGGTGAATAGCCCCTCCTACAGACCTATACAGATATACCACAACAGGTCTGGCAGTTGCAGTATAGTTCTGAAGAGTAAGATGTCTAAAACTGAAATGTATACCATTACAATCTAACTTGAGTACTCCACTGATATGCCTCCAATCAGCAAGATAGGGCAGAATACAATACTAAATGGAAGCAAACAGAGTTATAACTGAAATACCAGTACAGCCAGTGCAAATGTGGAAAGTTGTCAGGTGTGCCCCCCAACCCCATGTATAAATGGCAGTAACATGTAAGTTTGTAGAGTAATATCAGTGGAGTACAGATTGCCTGAGCTGTCCCAATCAACATGATAATTGGTGTATGTCCACTATATGCAGGGGTAAGTGTGCCAATCTTTTGTGAGTGTTTAATATTGTCTGGAAGTGGACAGAATTATAATAACAATGTTTTCTGAGCTTTTAATGAAACATTAATGAGAAGGCTTCTAGTTAGTAAAATTTTATTGGTTTCAGTGATCATATGACTTTACTAGCTGATTATTTAAACTGCGTATGCTTTAAAATTTTATCTGACGAAGTCCCTCAATTATGAGAGATGAAAAGAGCTTAAATAAATCGTTTTGTTTTTGCCATTTATAGTGTGAGCTTTCTTTGGCATGTTTTCATATTAGCATTTTCTTCTTAGGCTGCAAGTGTACCTGACATGTATGACCCTAGGCATAAAACAACTGTCTGATATGGAAAGAGCTCAAAACCTCCAGGTGTTACTGGTCACATCTTGGCTGCTTACAGGAATCTCTGCTTGACTGACAATGCCATGTCTGCCCAGCTGTGTTACAAATGCCAAAGCTAGGAAACCACAATCTGTATGCACCACATGCCATGGATACCTCAACCACATTACCACATTCAACAGAACATGCTTGGGGACAGGTCCATAACCCAGACAATGGCCACATTATGTGATATATGTTGCATACATGTCAATCAAAGCACCTCACTGGCCCTCTTCAAGAGAAATCCAGATGAGTGGATGGTGAATATAACTGTCACCCTGGGGATCACTCAATTGGCAGTAGTCGATTGATGGCATGCTGACAAATGTCAAGTGCCATTATACCAGTGTACTCACATAACTTACTCTTCTCATATCTCCATGGACATTATCCTGGTACACACCCATGGACACCTGCACCAATGGACCTCAGTACTGACAAATGTGTCTGTGTGCATTACTGAGCATAACAGTGTTAGTGAGTTTGTAAACTTGTAGTTAAAAATACTTTGAGGACATTCTCACCCACTACACCCCCAGTGCTATACTTAGAAAGGGCTGCTGCTTTACTGCACTGTAAAGGTACCTTGTGACACCCTTCACCCTATAGTCTACCTTGAGCATGCGGTACCAGCATAACACTGTTCTACCAGTGAGTAGACAGGTGTGGTTTACCCCCTGAGTCCTGGCATATGTGAGTGTGTGTGTGTGTGTGTGTGTGTGTGTGTGTGTGTGTGTGTGTGTGTGTGTGTGTGTGTGTGTGTGTGTGTGTGTGTGTGTGTGTGTGTGTGTGTGTGTGTGTGTGTGTGTGTGTGTGTGTTTGCAAGTGTGTGTGAGTGTGCATATTTGTAGTAGACAGCATTCTGAGGCCCAATTCTCTAAATACACTGCACAGTGCCAAACATTACAAGGGATGGTGATGCTGCTCACCTTAGGAGAGCCATGGAACAATCTTCAATCTACTAGCTCCATGGCACATGGGATGAATGCATATCAGTGTAATAGCAATAATTACATAGGCAGGCAAAGGTCTACATTTCATTCTTGGTAAATGTGTGATTGTGGATTTGTCATAGCATTATCATGGGTATGAGTGAGTACTATATGCAATGTGGGTGGGGTGCTGGGTGTAATATGTTTACACCATGGTACCCCCAGTACATGTCCCAAGCTCCACTGTATGAGGACCGCTGTCACCATGGACCATACAGGTAACTGATGACACTCTTCAGCCCAATAAGGCATGTGCTGTGTACCAAAACTCTGTAACAGTATAGACTGAATGACGAGGTAGGCAGGGCTGCTAACTGCAGGTGTGGCAAATGTGTGTATGGCTATATCTGTGTTGGTCATTGTCTATATTTCTGTAGCTGATAGTATTTCCTGGCCATTCTCACCCAGGATATCTCCCATTGCCATACTGTGCAAGACCAGTGGATGTCGTTCACCTTAGAGGGACTGTGGAGCACACTTCACCCTACTTTCTCCATGGCATGTGCTATAAATGCAGAGCACTTGAATAGCAAGACCTAGGTAGGTAGTGTTTCTAATCTCAGTGTGCCAAGTGTGTATGTTTGTGTGTGGGAGATCAGTATTCTGACTGTATCTGTTTGAGTGACAAATGTGGCTATGGTTTACAGTTTTTGACCATTGTACCCCCAGCAAGCACATATGCTGTCCTATGTCCACGTGGCTGATGCCTAACTCCCGCCACATGCTGTCGCACAGACATCCCACAGTTGACGATTGCCACCATCTCACCCAACCGCCTATCTCTGACCTCAGCATAATAATGGTGGGCATCTCCAAGATCAAGGATGTTGACACACATAGCATGAAGAGTTGCATTTGCGACCCTGAGAATATGTCCAGTGTTAGATTTGACATGTGCCTGTGCCTCCATGACAGTCCGAAACATGTGCCTGGTGACACCTGCTGTGGCACTTGTGGCAGGGCCATAATGGGCAGCAGTCCACCTATGAGCATCTCGTCCATCCACATGTATGGAATCTGCCAGTTCTCTGGCTATGGAAGGTGTATACACACTATATAGTTCTCATAGATTTACATGACAAGCATGTGTATCATACTCATATTCACAGGTAGCATATAGATATGTACAATATCCCTGCAGCTAGCCTAGCAGTGGCACAGTCAGTAGTGTTTGACAGAGACTCCAGTGTTTTCCATGTGTGAGCTGTCCTTTCCTGTGGTGAGTTAGGGTCCTGAGCTGTGTTTCATGTCACAGCAGAGAGAGGCAGATGCTATGGCCATAGGTGCTGTTTAGTAGATCATCACTACAGCAAGTCTTGCTCAGACATAAATCTATCAAAATCATATTTCCCATTATTAGAAAACACATACTACATTCACTTATATGCTGACTTGTTTCACATACCTTTTTATTATTTCACACTGCACTGGGTTGTATCAGAAGATTACTCCACGTCTTTCTATTTCCCAATGTGGAGTACTGGTAGACATATGTTTGGAACAGGTATCTGCATGCCCTTTGTAGGTAATGCTGTTGACCAGGTGATGGCCTGTGCACCAGTTGGTGTTCCGCACTTGCTAATTGCATTCAGAGCAGCTGGGTAGTTCTTCCAGTAGTCAATGTCATGGCAACACACTCCTATAACTGAGTACTTAATGTGGACATTGTCCCTTTGCCTTGGCTGTAAGGAACACATCCTGGAGGTCTATGGCTACTGAGTGTTACACACAGCAGGTGGGAATAACTCTTACAACAAGGCTTGTGGAGACAGGCCAACTAAATGGTGGAGAAGGTTACAACTTAGGGACCAAATGTGAATATTGCTGTTGTATGGTGTGAATACTGCTAGTTTTACAGGCTGTGTGTGTACATGCTTCTTCTGCATGAATGTCAGTCTAACAAAGTTATGTGTCTGCATAGCTCTGAACTGTAGGCCTGTCCACATAATGGCCAGAGGTTTGCCTGTTATGTTTTGTGTGTTACCCAGACAGGTGTTGTACTTGGCAAATCAGTGGCATACGCAGGTCATTGCTGCCAGTAAATGGCAATATTCATATGTGTTTCTGACTTCATATCCCTCAGAATAGAGATGTTGCAACCAACCCTGTAACACCAGCAACTTTATCAGTATATAACAGTAATATATCAAATATGGCCCTATGTTTGGACCTCTGACCGCCACTTAAATGACAGGCTTTGTCCAGTTGTCATGCAGTAGAAGGTCATTAGGTATGGTCTATCAGTATGTAGTGCTGACATTCCTGCTATCATCCCAGTGATGTTGTGGAATAAGACACATTAAGGGAGGTAGGGGCCATACATATGAGTGCAAAGGCTGGACAGCATGTAGAACCCTGTACTGTCAAGAGGTGGGTCTGTGGAATAGTAGGACATGGCTTAGAATCAGTCTGTTAGAACATGTGAGAGATATTAGTTATTACATGGACAAACGTTCTATAGCTGTTACTTGTCATACATTTCACCATGGGGACTGTAGTGGGTTACAATGTACTTTTATTGGAAAGGGTCTGTTTCCCAGTTTCATCAAATACTTGGAACCATTGTTATGTGAAAAATCAATTTGCATTGTATCATTTGATACTGTATCCCCTAGGGGGTTAACTGAGGAGTGTAAGTGGAGGCTGTTTAAGAACATGCGTAATTAAGTGTCAATTGCTTCCTGTATTTCAGGCAATTATGTTTTGTAATGTTGTAATACCCGACGGCAAAACACATTAAAACATTTGTGTGTATTGATGGCTGGTTTTCTGTTGTTTTACTATCCTCAGTCATTTTAGTTATAATGCTAAGAGGTCAGTGTATGTCTGGCCATTGTGTATGGTGTATCCTGTTTGAATAGCAGTGTACTGTGTACTTATTAGTTGTACTGTTTAGGGGGTGGCAGCAGATGTTAGTGGCACGGGGCCCTTTGTATCATTACCAATGTGTTTTTATGTCCATAGACTGGTCCCCCCACTTCATCTGGCGTGGTCCAGAATTGTACTAAGGTGCTCTTGGCTCTGACAGTGCTGTAAGTTATTGACAACTAACTCAGTACTGATTCCACGGTCTTCCTTTCCTATGATAAACTGACTGCACTGCATGTTAAGGTTGAGAACATCATAAAATAGTACAGCTCAGATGGCTTAGTGTTATATACTTTGACTATTGTGTACAGGTTCAAGGGCTGTATATTTTGTTGCAGGTCAGGTGTATACATGGGTGGTTGGACATGTGATATGCACTCACACATCCATTGTACACCAGCTACACTACATGGAGACATATATAATATCCCAGATATGTGGCTATTAAAATAATGCTAATTAGTTACCTTTCCTGTAACCAGTCTAGTCCAGATACAGAATTGCTGTATCCAGGGCTGTATGTTAGCTTCTGAGTGTTGCCCAAGTCTGCTCTTCAATGTGTCACTTAGATATGCTAGTTCTCTCCTATCCTGCACTTTCAATAGTGTATTACTTTAGCATTTTAACAGACATCGTGAAACAAGTATTTTACCACACAAACATGGTAACAGCACTAAGCGTTCTATGAGGAAACAGTTCAGTAATTATTAATAATGACCACCCCTCCAGGCATGGCTACAGGTCAGTTCCCTGTGCTTTCACCTATTAACCTGCTGAACTAGGCCATCCTGATGCAATGTCGCAACTGCCTCATGTGCACTGACAACCTTACCTCTTACCTCTCTACTCTCAGACTTTCAAGAAATGCACCTATACATCCAAACTGGAAGCCACACACTCCCCAGCCAAGACCAGAATATTTGGTCAAGGGGCAATGGTCAACACTTGCACCACACTACATGGAACACATAGCCCTCCAGAACACACACCAGCATTGCCTTCATATAAAAACACAAACCACACACCCACCTTTGTGGTGGGTCTCAATGAAAAGCTGCACAAACAGCAGAGACCTCCAATATGGACATGTACTCCACCACCACCACACAACACTAATCACAAGACACATATGTCTCCTAAACAGTGTGCCACTCAGCCAAAGTGTCTAAGGCAAAACAGCATGGTGAAAACAATAGGCATCGTTGACTTGATAGTGAGGAACAGTGATGTCCTACTCACTAGGCTGAAAAAGTAGAAAATGGCAGTCAGCTGGCTGTTGGCACCAGGATCCACCACATAACACACACACTGAGGTCCCACAACAACAGGTACACATATGACTTTGTCATTGTACATGTGGGTGTGAATGTCCTTAGACGTACCTCCCTGGACTATATGGAAACAGACATGGAGGAGCCCACCGACTATGTAGCCCAGACGGGTATGACCCTAGCCTTGAGCAGCATCCTACCATCACCCAGACTGATACCACAGTACAAGCTGAAAACGATTGTTCTCAATTGGCTACATCTCTGGTATCATATTAAGCGGTTCCACTATCTGTATGCCTGGGATGACATGTTTGACAGGCTGTGATCCTTTGCCACAGATGTCCTACATCTGTCACCCCTGGGCTTCCAGATACTAGCCAAGGCTCTTGCTACCCCTATAGTGGCTTTTTTAGGCAGTGCTCCACAGACCACATTACCACAATAACAGCTACAAACAAATGTAATCTGAGGATCATGCTGCTCAATACTAGAGGTCTACTTTTAAAAATGCACTCACTCAAAGCAATCCTTAAACTGAAGAACATCAACATTTGTGCTGTAACAAGGAACTGTTTCAAGGCAGTAGGAAGCACAACTGCACTACCAGGCTATCACTCATTCCACACCTGTGTGGTCCCAAAGTTGGACTGCAGCTACAAGGGTGGTGGTGTTTCAATATTCATAATGGATGCTCACACCTCTAGACTGTTAGCACAAGATAATGCATCTGAGATACTTAAGGTGCAGTTAACATTGGCTAAGACAGCAATACAGGTCATAGCCTGTTGTAGGTCCACAAACATGACCCGAGACTCACACTCCCCATTTCTAAGCACCCTGGGGAATATTAGGCTCCAACCTAACACTCTCATACTAGCCGACATCAACTACTCCACCATTAACTGAAAAAGCTACTCGTGTACCAATGCACTTGGCCAATGCTTTCTGGAATTCATTGATTCCAGTGCCCTGGACACGCTCATTCTTACTCTCACTAGAAGTATCCACATCCTTGACCTGGTCATTACTAACATGGGCAAATGTTGCTCTACACCAGTAGTCAACTCCTCCCTGGTTAGTTACTAACACAAACTAATCACACTGGAATTCCACATCCCTCCCACCCCCCACAAAGGTAACCACCATGAAGTATTCTCCAAAGCTAACTTTGGGCACACACAAACAGAGGTGGCTAGCTGCATGGCACCCATGCAGATGGAGACTAGTTGCATGACTGCAGAATCTTACACCAATGCACTGTATGAACACACACACAAATGCATAGATCTCGCCATACACAATACAACCAAGATGCTCTCCTCAGAAATAAGGAAGCCAATCTGGTGGTCCCCTGCCATAAAGAAACCCTACAACAGAAGGAGGAACTTCATGCGGAATAAGATGAAGTCCCAAGTCTGGGAATACTCCCTTATCAGCCTCAGCCAAAGGTTATGATCTCTCCTCAACACCTGTAAAGATACCTATGACACACGATTCCAGCAGATAGTGGAGACAACCACAGGGCCTTCAATAGTAATGTGTAGAATTTCCACAGCACAGTACCATAACCTTCAGAGTATGCATGCTTGTATCTGTTGAGGTGGTGCTTTCATTTGGCTTCTGGATATTAACTCTAAAATGCACTACGGTGATATTTCTGCCAATATATGTTAGCAGAAACGGTGTTACTACAACAGCTTTCTCAGCTTATCTACTCACATCATTTGGATGTGTCTCTATTGTCATGCCTTTGTTCCCCGACGTTTTCTGGCTTGTTCCAGATTCATTGCACTACAGAGTTGTGAGCATACATCTCCACTGCCAGGCTGTTTGAAGACTGTCCAGGTGTTTGGCCCTTACTTTGTTATTGTTCCATAGTTTCTTTGCATTTCTCTGGGTAAGAATGTTATCATGCAAGGATTTATGTCAGTAAAGACTGACATACATGTCATTTCCCATCCCCATATCATTCCGACAGTTCTGCTGATACAGTCCCTGTTGCTGTACAACTGTTCAGTTATGAGAGCAATATTCCAATTCTGTCCATATATGTGACCCATTAGCCACCCTTTGTACAGCCTTTGTTCATTAGTCTTGCACTAAGAGGTTGATATGTATGATTCTGAGGTATGTCTGCACTGCATGTTATATGACTACATACATATATATATATATATATATATATATATATATATATATATATATATATATATATATATACAGATATGTAGATACAGGTAAATATATGTGTGTGTGTGTGTGTGTGTGTGTGTGTGTGTGTGTGTGTGTGTGTGTGTGTGTGTGTGTGTGTGTGTGTGCATAGGTTCATAGCTAGATACTAGGTTATTGGCCCTAGGGCCTATATTAGCCTAGCTAACAGGATTCCCTGGCTTTCACCACACAAGACAAATAATGCCTTGTGCCTCTCTCAAGCAGACACACAGAGGTGAACCACAGGGTGGGTTTCCTATTTACCATCCAAATGTCACTATTTATCTAAAAGAGGGTTAATGAGGAGCTCTGTGTCACATAAACAGGTAGTTTGTTCCAGAGTATGAGACATGCTATGGACAGTAATCTATCCCTCCAGCATGTTCTGCCTATTGTGGTGATAACTCACTGGAGCATGTGTTTTGGAGGGACTGGGATTTCTTTACATGTAGCATGTCCAACAGCTGTCGGTTTGACATGGCTATGTATGTTAGGCAGAGATCGGCTCTGAGTAGGCAATATGCAATGTATTAAAGCTGGTGTATTTTGAGACAGTTTGCATAGGGCATCTGTTTGAGGCTGGTGATCCTCTTTGTGATTTACTTATGTGGACTTTCCAGTTGTTGTAGATGTCTTGTGAGGTACATACCAAACAGGCCATTGTACTGTATAATAGGTCGAATGTGGGATGAGTAGAGGGAACAATGCTCTCCTTTGTTCTGGATGAGACACCTGTTGTGAAGGATTTCATGACTACTGTGGCAATGTGGTTATCAAAGGAGAGACTACTATCCACCTGTGTCCCTAGGTGTCTTATCACACTTTCATTGTTAAGTGTACTAGCAGCTATGTGGTAGTTCATGGGCACAGAGTTTTACCCAAAGGGGATGGCAATGCATTTCTTGGTGTTAAGTTTGAGGCTATGGCTTTGACACCAGGCATCTGTGTCAGTGAGGCCATTTCATAGTATGCCCATATCTTTACAGGATTCAATAATGGCTCCCAGTTTGCAGTCATCTGCGAATGTTGTTAGCCATAAACCCTCTGTGTTAGGCTGAACTTCAGAGAAGTAGATGCCACACAGGAGAGGACCTAGGAATGAACCATGTTGTACTCCACTTGTCACTGGTGTGGAGTCAGATTTGGTGTGTGCTACTTTCACAATGTGGATTCTGTCTGTAAGCCAGGTGGCAACCCATCTCATGACATTGGTATGCATGCCTAGTTTAGTGAGTTTATCTGTAATTCCAGAGTGGGGGATACTGTTGAAGGCCTTGGCAAGGTCTAGGTAGGCTGTGTGGGCCAACTTGGCCTTGGCTCTAGTGCCTGCTTCAAAGAAGCCAATCAGGTTTAGGAGATGTGATGCACCTCTCACAAACCTGAACTGGGTGGGGTCCAATCAAGTTTAGGATATGTGATGTAGCTTTCACAAACCTGAACTGGGTGGGGTCAACAGTTTGGAGGTTACCTATGTCATGGTTTATTAGTTCCATGCTGATACACTCCATGGTCTTACAGATCAGGCTTCTCAGGCTGATGAGGCAGTGGTTCCCAGCATCTGTGGTGGCTCCCCCCTTGTGGTGTGGGATAACCATTGCTGTGTGCCATTCAGTAGGCACAAAGCCTGAGGTGAGGCTATGATTGAACATGGTACTTAGGTGCGGTGCTGGTTAGTTATGTGGTTTCTGCTGAACACAGCCTCGGATATTGTCAGGTCCCATGGATGCTGGATCCTTGGCTTTGGAGGGTGTGTTTTTTACCTGTGCGGCCATGATTAGAGGGGGTTTTACATTCGTCCAGTATTGAGATGGGTGGGAGGGGGGGGTTAGCACTGACCTAACCGCCAGGATGTTGGCAATATCAGTTGGTTCCATATATTTAGTGCCATTGTGCTGTAACTCAAGGCAGATCTGAGTGTTGCCCTTGAGATCCTTGACATACCTATAGAATGCTTTGTGAATGCCTTTAGAATCAGTTGCAATCTTGTTTTTTGACCCAGCTTTGGTGGATTTTATGAAGGATCTCAACTTTTACTGAGGCTGATGAGGGAGTTCTTGCAATCATGGGGGTTTACTCTAGTATTTCAACAGTTTCATCATTCTGCTGTACATTTCCTTAATGGCAGGGGATCACCAGATTGGCTTCCTTTATTTGGAGGTGAGCATCCTGGTTCTATTTGGGATGGCATGATCCATGCACTTGTGTATGTGTCCATACAGTGGATTGGTGTGATATTCAGCAGTCGTACTGCTATCTACCGTCTGCATGGGTGTCATGAAGTTAGCCACTTCTGCCTTACGTAGCATGATATTGGCTTTGGAGACGTTCTTTATGGTGGTTTCCTTCATGGGGACTGGGGGCAGTATATATATATATATATATATATATATATATATATATATATATATATATATATATATATAGATAGATAGATATATATATATATATATATATATATATATATATATATATATATATATATATATATATATATATATATATATATATATATATATATATATATATATATATATATATATATATATATATATATATATATATATATATATATATATATATATATATATATATATATATATATATATACACACACACACACACACACACACACACACACACACACACACACACACACACACACACACACACATATATATGTGTGTGTGTGTGTGTGTGTGTGTGTGTGTGTGTGTGTGTTGAGAGAGGCATAGGTATGTACCAGCCTAATGGACCTGGAGCCTTTTCAAGCCTAGCCCATAGGATTACCTGGCATCATGCCACCCAACCTTAGTTCCTAGTGCATCTGTCGAGTAGAGCTAGTGGAGTGATCCCCAGGGAGAATTTCCTACTTCCAGTCCACTCATCAAGATGTCTCTTGCAGGTGGCCAGTTCCATAGCATGGACAGTCTCTGAGTTATGAACCTGTCCCTACTGCATGTTCTGTTGATTGTGGTAATGTGGTTGAGGTCTTTGGAGCATGTGGTGCGGAGGGATTGGGATTTCTTTAGATGTAGGATTTCTAACAGAGCTGAGTCACACATGACTTTGTAAGCCAAGCTGCGATCGCCTCTAAGTAGGCAATATGAGACTGAGACTAGTTGGATTTGTTTGAGTCTGTCCGTATGGGACAAGTGTTTAGGGCTAGGATCCTCTTTGTGAGGTACTTTTGCCGCCTCTCCAGTTGTTACAGGTGTCTAGTGCGGTACATGCCAAATGGGGCATTATACTCGATGACTGGCCTAATGAGGGGAGAGTAGAAGGAGACAATGACCTATTACTTCCTGGATGCAAAACCCTTAGTAATGAGATGTGCCACATAGAAGGATATTCTGACTACAGTGACAGTGTGGTGGTCAAAAGAGAGGTTGCTGTTAACCTGGGTTCCCAGATCTGTTTTAATCCCTTCTCTGTTCAATGGACTACCATCAATGTGGTAATTCAAGCGAAGTGGGTTTTTGCCAAGGGGGATGTCGACAAATTATTTGGCATTGGGATTCAGGCCATGGTTCTGACACCATTCGTTAGTGTCATTGAGGCATTTCTATATGATGTCAACATCACTTCGGGAGTTAATTATACCCCCTAACTTGCAATTGTCTGTAAACTTTGTCAGCCACAGTCCTTTCATGTTGGCCTGGACTTCAGGGTAGTAGATACCAAACAGGGGAGGACCCAGGACCGAACCCTGTAGGACTCCACTCATGGCTGGTCACCAGTCTGACCTGGAGACAGCTACTTTCACACTGTGGGTTCTATCTGTGAGCCATTTTGCAGCCCAACTAGTGATGTAGGTGTTGGGGCCTAGCTTACTGCGTGTTTCTATGATTCATGTGTGGGGAACGGTACCCTTTCTGGCCAATACCTTACATGTGGTCACCATCACTGTTTTGTATTCTTGACACATCAGTGGGATGATGTGATGATTGGGGTCACTACATTATGCAGAGAACATGAGTCCCAGACTTGTGATATTTGTCTCTAAATATGTTAGCAGTAACAGTATTTGTACAACACCTTCCTCATCTTATCTACTCACATTATTTGGATATCTCTGTATTGTCATGCCTTTGTCCACCCACTTTGTCTGGCTTGTTCCAGATTCATTGCACTAAAGGGCTCTGAGCATACCTCTCCACTGCCAGATTTTCCACAGACTGTCCAGATGTTTGGACCATACTTTTGTTCAGTTCCACAATTTATTTCTATTTGTCTGGTAAATCATGGTGATGATCCAAGGATTTATGTCAGTAAATAAATGACATGACATTTCAGTTCCCATCATCATATCCTTCCGTAATTGTCTGCTGATACACACAATGTTGCTGTAACACGTCTTCCTTTGTAACACAGATTTTTGAAATATATCTGTATATGTGGGCCATTTCCCCCACCCTTTTACAGTCTTTGCACAGGTTCCTTGCACTAACAGTTTGAGAGGGATGGATCTGAGATATAACCGCACTGCATGTTATACATGCACACACATATATATATTTTTTCTTTCCTTTATATTTTATATGTGTATATTTATATTACGACTGTATGTTTTCATATATATGTTTCATCAGATATATATATATATATATATATGTGTGTGTGTGTGTGTGTGTGTGTGTGTGTGTGTGTGTGTGTGTCTGTGTGTCTACATATGACACACAAAGGTGTCCATGAAGTTCTCTTCCTAATGTTGTATGCCTCTGTTGCATGATATGTTTGAAAAGTGCAACATTCATTTCTGCAGTTCAGCTGATGTAGTGGTGCATTCCTCTGCCTATAATGTTCAGTGTCATAGATTCAACACTTAGGACTGCTGTTTTTGTTTATTAATGTTAAATGACCTGAATGCAGGATATGTTTGTTAAAGCACTATAAATTCTTATAGCTCAGATGCTGTAGTGGTTGTTGAGGACACCATCCTGGGTTTGAGACTTGGTAGGGCTGACTATTTTGTTGCTGGCAGATCAAGGTCTGATGGATACAAACTGATTAAGGCACATTTATGGATATCATATATATGATGTTATATTTAAGCAATAACCCACAGCTGGGTGTGGGTAATGCTGCATTTACCCACAGCTGGTGTGGCTTGGTCACGAGGGCAATGACCAAACAATCCTGGTAAATCCAGCATTCCCCACACCCAGCCATGGGTTATTGCTATTATACAATGACATTATTTAAGCAATACAATACTTACCTTTCTTAAATAATGTCATTGTATCATGCCTCCATGCTGCCCTTCCACAGTTTTCTGGTATCCTGGGCCATTTCTGATGTACTGCACATGCGTAAGGGACATGTTCACACACTTACGCAGTACATCAGTGCTGTGCTGAGGTAGCAATGGAAATAGGGGGATCTCGATTGCTTTTTTAACATATCTCGGTATGTTATACGAGTTGATGAACTTGTATAACATAGTGAGATCTATTAAAAAGGGAACAGAGATCTCTGTTGAATGGAAGATCTCCATTGCATTTGTTTATGATATCTTGCTATATTATACAAGGTCTTCAACTCGTAAGATATAGCGGGATATGTTAAGAAAGCAATGGAGATCTTCATCTCCCCATTGCTATCTCTGCAGAGTAGAAATAAAAAACAGGAGATATACAAATGGAAATAGTCTGGGCAACCAGACCTTTTTCCATTTGCATACTCTCAGATTTACAACAGGCACTCTGTTTGTGCTGGCCAATTAGTGTAATCATTTTTGTATGTTAATGGCCTGTCATTGTCTAATATAAAATAAAAATTTACATACATATTTATAATTTTACGTTTATCTTCCATGACATCTCCCTGTGTGCTTTCATTACATTATATTCTTGTGGGACTATACTGTATGGGGCATGTGTGGTTATATGGGGGGTTTGCATCTTTTCTACACTGACATCTCACTTTCGGAACTGCTACACTACCCTGGTTGACAAAAAATAATTGCTGCATAATTTAAGTTTACTAAAATAAGTTTGACACTAATTTCACATGATATAATATGCTTAGGGACTTGAACCATGAACACCTGCATGTAAAGCTGCAATGCTAACCACTACACTACATGGACTTGAACTTTTTGCCTCTCTATTTTCATTTAGCTACTATGGGATGTTTAAGCTGTAATGTACACACTACACAGTTACACTTAAACATCCCTTAGGTCACTGAAAACTGGGGATATTTTATTTTATTTAATTTAGGTTATAAGGGTGTGTATTTTGGTGTTGTGACAACTACTTAGGACTGTGTTTGTGACATAATGGCAATGATTGGGCTTTCAGGATTCTGTGTGTGTTTCATGCTGATGCATGACATGTTCAGTGTGGGCTATTTTTTTGTGGGGCTGTGGTTGTGCTTTTGCACATTTGGGGGATTTATCCCCTGTTATGTGTGCATTTGCACACATTTCCTGCAGCATACCACTCAACCTCTTAATGCAAAAAAATCTGGACAAGGCTTGACAGTATGGGGGCACAATTAGGGACATTATTAAATATTGCTCTTATAAACTTTAGAAAGTTGCTAGCATACCAGGATTTGTTTTAATATACTTTTTCCTTCAGGAAATATATATTAAAACATCTGTTACTCTAGTGACTTTCTAAGTTTATAAGTGCAATATTTAAAACATGTCCCTTTTGTACACCCATTTTGTCAAGCTTTGTCCAGATTTTTTGCATTAAGAAGCTGAGAGGTACGTACTTGTTATGTACTGTGTTCGCGGACACTGCTTTTACATTCTAAGTGCCATACGACACTTCCTGAGTGTAGGGGGTATGTTTACTGTGCGAGAACTGCTCGCACACGCCCCTGCACTCATTCACAGATCGTGTCTGTGTAGAGCATTCAGCAGTGTGCCCTCATGAATATACAGGGTGTGCTGCTGCTCTACATGGACACAGAATGCTCCATGCAAGAAGAGCTTCTTCTTGCATGGAGCGTTCGTGAATCTATGTCAAATAAAAGGTGTACAACTTACAACATGAGCACACTCCAGGTCATATGCCAGAAGCTGAAGAGGAAGAATACTTAAACTGATTCAAAGATGGTGTCCATGTATGTTGTTAGGCTTTATACCTTCCAGAATGTAGGTATTGGGTGGGGGAGGGCCAAACAAAAGCAATACCCCACATAGGAATGGCACTAGCGAATGCAATATGGGACCCAAGGAAATTGCTTGCAAGCAACTGCAGAAAACAATCAGAGAAGTTCCTCCCAAGTCAGTAAGTAGATAAAACTGCAGTCTAATTAAAAAAATAAAAATATAACTGCAGCTACTCAGTAGGTAAAACAGTCATGTAAATTAAGAAAAAAGAATAACATACTGCAGCTAGTCATACTAGTTGTAGCTTTGACTCTACTGATTTTAGTGAAGGGAACTGCAGTTTACCTGGGACTGTTACAGAGATATGTTTTAAAATGGCAAGCAGTGGGGGAGGAGGGGAAGAACAATGCCAAACCAGAAGTATGTGCATGCCACTTGTAGTTTACAGTCACAACAATAGGGTATAATTCAGTATTTTGCTACAAAAAGAAACATACACTTTCACTTTCACTTACGCAGTTAGATGGCCACTGAGTTTTAAAGTGTCCGGAATGGGATTCAAGCAGGGATATGCTGCTGGTGGTTCAAAAGGGATAGTGACAAGGTGAGCACACTCCAGGTCAGATGCAGGGAACTGGAGGGAAGGAATACCTGGACTGATTCAAAGACTGTAATATAATAACTTCAAGCTAAATAAAAATGTAGCTAAATAATAATTCCCAGTTGTCAACCACATTTAGCTACATTTATTTCATTTTCCTCAGTGAATGGAAAATGAATGTATTCTAAATAACCCTAGCCAAGGACTTTTAAAAATTCAAGAAAAAAAACTTTAAGGTAAAACAAAATTTAAAGTGACTTAAAAACACAAAAACAGCAAAAAAAAAAAAAAAAACACCGCAAAAGGTAACCAATAAAAGAAAAAGCGGTTCAGGCACACCAGAAAACAGCTCACAGTTAATTTATTGTGTCAGGGCAAAAGTGCTTGTGTGGAATTTTATTGCAATAAATTAACTGTGAGCTGTTTTCTGGTGTGCCCGAACCAATTTTTCTTTTAAAATTTAAAGTGAAGCAGTTCATAATATAGTAGAAGCAAAGAATTAAAATAATAGACATATCCAAATTCTAATTAAAAAAATCCAGTTTAAAGTCCAATACAGTCACACACCAGCAGTAATCTCACAGCACTTGAAGGTAAACAAAAATGTGTCTAAGTAGGAATGTAGATAAATAAGATATCCCACTTCTCAACTTCTCCCACTAATTAGCTAGACATAATTTCTTTTGAATCAGTGAATGGAAAAGGATTGTATTCTAACTGATGCTAGCCAAGAACTTTTAAAACTCCAAGAAAAAAAATGTAAAACACAATTTAAAATAAAACAAAATGCAATATAATAACAGCAAAACCAAGAATACAATAGAATTATCCAAACCTTAAATGAAGAAATCCAATCCAAAATTTAATGCCATTATACACTAACAGTAATCAGATTTTGCAGCTATGAAGTATTGAATGCATGATTATATCTGCAGAAAGTGACTGGATGCCTCTTTTGGATGTTGTCTTTCTTTCCGTGATCTACTTATGTCTCCTGCTTGACTGCTAGATGGTCGGTTTGACTGAGAATCCTTGATGGATAATTTTGTGTCTTTCATAAGTTGATTTATCCAGCATTCTTAGGCTCAAAGGCCATTCAAAGATCACTACCTCTGTAAAATATGGATTAAAACATCACCTCCCATATGTTTGTCCAAATTCTGCATTAATTGAATAACATTTGTTGTAAAGCAAACTAGCAACCAGTTCCATATATTTAGAATATTCTGAGTGATATATTTTTCTCTTAAAGACTTATTAGAGGTATTACTACAGAAGTTAATCCCCCGGATTCATCAATCTCCCGTGCAAGACTAGTCTAGTGCTGCATGGAAGTGGCAGTTTAGGAGGAGGACAGAAGCGCGCCAAGCATATTAATGAAGGCGCGATGCCTGACCTCCTAATCCTACATGGAGTGTGGACGAGTGCAGGGAGCATGTCTGAGAGCAGAGCCCTCAGAATAAACACACCCCTGCAAAGTAGAACAGCGGAAAATGGTATCTGCATATCCCCATCAACAGTCCCCCATGTGTTTAACAGCAACAGGACATAAAAATAAAAAGAAGTAACCCCTGTATTTACTTCTAAAACACAGAGTACAGCTAACGGTAGGTGTGCAGGTGTGCCCATTGCTTAGCTATGATTAAAGCAGCATAAAAGGCTGAAGAGGATAACAAGGAAGATATAGCAAATGAAGCAGCATAGCAATAGCATAGTGGTCAGAGCATCAGCCTAATGAGGAGGAATTCCCGACTCGAGTTCCACTGCAGCACATACCATTTTCCATGTGTAATCTGTATATGGACAATTATTTACATGTTATTGCTGTATAACCTACCAAATAACATTTAAATGTGAACTGGAGTACTGCATGAAATGCACATGTGAAGAGTCAGTACCATAATGATTAAGTCAGCAGTAAGCAGGCATAAGCACAGATAAGCAGTAATAAGCATATGTAAGCACTAGTAAGCATGTGCAAGTGCGTTTGGGCGGGGTGAAGAATCGCCCACACAGATCAAGCAAAGGAGACACCAACTGCATGTAACACACAGTGACCAGAAGTCAGCAGTGCTAACAGGGTTGCCGGTATGCACAAGAAACACAGTATCCAGCAATACCATTCAACATTACCGGATATGTATCGAAAGAATTAGAGGTATATGTGTTTGTATGAATACCCATAACTATATAGATATATATCTCCCCCTTTCTGTAGTACAAATGTATACATACATAAATAGACATATAAATAAATACCCACAAATACATACATATATATATATATATATATATATATATATATATATATATACACACACATATATATATAGATATATATATATATACAAATATATATAGATATATATATATATATATATATATATATATATATATATATATATATATATATATATATATATATAC
>NC_056744.1:911831638-911861638 GCF_019279795.1 Protopterus annectens | reverse complement strand
ATTCTCTTATTCTGCAAATGTTTCAGGTTAATACTACAAATATTTAGAAAATGTCCCTGATTGTCTCTGATTATTTGAGGAGTTGTCCCTGATTCTGTTGAGATTTTTCTCCAATCGGTTGAGAGCTATGTTGCTGTCCTCACCCCCACCCAGGGGTGTGATTGTCCAGACCTACCCCCAAATGTAGGGTATATACACAGCTGTTGCTGTAGAAGAAATGGCCAGCTGTGGACCTTTCCATCAGCCATCCTGCACATCTCTGGACATGTTCCATACTATTAGCCCCCCTATGTAGCCCAATAACACCACTTACCTATCGGCCTCTGTTGCATTCCTAGTAATGTCCACAGTCACAAGTAGGTGACACCCTCCACACAACTATATTGGCAGAATCTAGAACCCCCAACCCAGGTGTATTACCGCAGCTGTCCCAGACTACACATGTAAAAACACATGAAGGGAAAACCCAAGCACACTTGCATCGCCACCTGGCGAAGTCCGCCACCCCCAACACTCCAGACCCCTACACCAACTACTGACACTGACACCTCCTGTCCTGCTTCGCATATATATCCCAACACCCTGCAAACCTGCATTACCGCACCCCCACCAATCCATCGAAAGGCCTGCTATACAGTTAAAATGCCCCTCCCTCCACCTACCCACCTACGCCTCTACTATTCACATCTACTCTACAACACAGGTATGGCATAACTAAACCTAACCCGAATACCTGAGTGTAGCCTAACCAGAAATGCTAAACTGGAATTCCACTTAACGTTATACTGACCTTCGTGAACAGTCATACCTGACATGTACACCTGACTTAAGTATGTATAAAACTGACATGTACATGAAGTAGCACGGGGGTATGTGGCAGCAAGTGGGAGTATGCCTGTGTGGGCGGCAGTAAGCATTGGCTACACAGATTAAGCAAAGTAGAAGCTATCTGGTTTAAGAAACTGTAACTGGAGGTTAGCAGTGCTTACCATCACACAAACCCGCATGTTCTTCCCAGCAACAAAATAAACTGTCTCTGCAAGGCTCAAACTCAGGACCCTGTATACTATAGTTACAGTAGTCAACCACTAAACCATCATAGCAATACAGATGAATGAGGTATCAGCAAACTAATCCTCACCACAGGTAAATCAAACCAAAGATGTGAACTGAATCTATGTACAGTGTGAAGTGGTATAACTTGCTACATAACATAAATATGTGAACTGGAGTACTGCAGTAAGCATAGATGTGAGGTGTTATTGTAATAAAGTATAGAAGTCCCCAGGTCCCTATACAGTGCATGTACATATGAATCACGGATACCAGACACATATAAAACCTGTAATGAAGAATAAATCACTGCCAAAAGGTAAATATAGTGCAAATTAACTATTAAGCAATGCTAACCGCAGCACAGCTCAACTTATTAAGAGTAAGCAATGTGTACGGGAGCCAATCCAATCTGCCTACCGGTATACCCCTATAAGCACTGCCAACCTTAGGTAAGCAGATGTGCACATAGCTTAGCCTCTTCAAATCCTGCCAATCATGGAAAAGTGCTGGTAACTGGTCATATATAAACCACACAGGTGAGAATACGTTACATAAGTGGTTATAGCTTCCTACTGCAGGCAGAATGGCTGGTGTGGGTGAAGGCACTCATGTTAGAGCACCGCGCTGGGGCATCCAGGAGTCAAAACTCATAGTATGGCTCCTGGTAAAACACCATGAGGAGAGACTACTACAGGGCCAGTACCAGGACTCACAGTATAAAACAGAGGCTTGGGACAGTCTCTCCCATGACCTCACCAGTGCCACAGGTATCCCCCAGACTAGTGAGCAGGTCAGGCACCTCTATGCTGACCTGAAGCGGTGGAGGGGGGATGTACTGGAACAGTGGATCCAGGAGTTTTGGCAGATGGCTAATGCCCCAGTACTAAGTACTCATTCCACTAAGTAGTTAAGAATTGCCTAGCTTGTGTATACTATGGATAGGTATGGCTAAATATCACTGTTTTCCTCCAAAAGCTGCAGATGAGCGGGCTGTGAACCAGCAAGCCCATGATGCTAGGTTGCAAAGGCTGTGTCGCTAGGCAGGTTAGTATTTCTCTGCATGTACTGTCATAACAAATAAATATAAGAACCTTAGAAAGTGTCGTACCAGTAGGAATAAATGTGTAATATTCTGTGAATAAAGGTATAACCCCTGGAGTGCTTCTGTATACTCTTCTTTCATATGTAGTTGAACTGTTGCATACTATAAATAGTACTGTTGTATTAAGCAGTGTTACCCATGCTGTAGTATGCAGATAAAATGTGTATGAAGTTCTGTATAACAATGTTGGAAGTGCCAAGAGGTCAGTCATATTGTACAAGAGAGGGAGACTTAGATAGAAAACAGTAGAAAGCTTCACATCAATTCCCTGATGGTACTGTGATATGTTAACTATAATTTTGTTGTCACATACAGCAGGGGGTTGAATCCCTGGAGTGCTAGTAAGTTGTATGCATATTCATACCCCACAACTGTACAGATTTTGTTACAATGTTCAGATAGAAAGCTGCATGTATAATTACACCCAACAACTGTACAGAATTTGCTAGAATGTTCAGATAGACAGTTGTATGCATATTTATACCCAACAACTGTTCCAATCTGTCCAGCATGTCAGGATAAATGGCCCATATCACCAGCCTGGTACCCCATTCCCTGAAAAAGCAGTGTGAGGAACCCAGAAATGTAAGCAGCTGTTTATGACATATAACGGAAAGTCAAACTTGTACATAATCATAGAATGTATATGAAAACAAACCTGTCATTCTAGCACCTCACTCAAAGTGTATGACAGCAATACTCAACATATGTTGCATTAACACCTGCATCTTGTCATGCCTGTAAGACACAGGTAACGTATATAATAATCTATAACCATACCAGTGTACAATATAAGGCCATTGGGTAGTGTAGTAATACTTGTAAGGGAAAGATCACTGCAGTGACTAGGAATGTTGTGGAAACTACAAGGATATATTAGTTGTTAATTGAACTCTCTCTCTCACCCCTACCATATGTGTGAAATAACCCCATGACACTCCTCAGCTGGTATGTATACACTCCAAACATTTGTTGGGACATATGTCCTAATTGTTTATACATATTCAAATTTGTTTCTATGCATGTGCCATGTTAAAATACACCCATATTGGTGGCCTGTTGCCATCAATGAAACCTGCATGCCCTTGTAATGGCCACTGTTGTTCCATATATGCATGTGTTCTACTTGCTCTGCAACTGTGTTAAATTTGGTGTGTTGGGTTAATGGGAATACCTATGCATGATGTTATAACTAATCCTGAATGCTGTTGATTGTTACTAACCCATATCTGCCATAAACTGGCAACAACACAGCTCGTATAGGAAGGCTGGTCCCAGTGGACCCACCTGTCCCACCTCAGCTGACCATGGCACCGGGCACCAGCACATCTGGGGCCCAGCCTGGGTCCTCCTCCTCCGTGGGCCCTGCGCCACCTTTGGGAGGAACTGCTACAGGGGATGGGGCTTGCCCCCACGGAGCGGGCACGGAGGGGAACCTGTCACCCTTCAACAGGTCCAGGCCATGGTGCATAGGGAGCTTGATCTGGAGTATCGAGAGTGGCTACGCCAGCTTGAGGGCCAAGTGGCACTATTAGAGGGTGAGCCTACCCCTCCTACACAGCCCCAAGCACATCCACCTTCGGGGCCGTGAAGGTGTAGTGGTGACTGCTCATGGGTGGGGACCTCAGTCCCACTGTTTCCAGTTGGGGGCTCATGGGCTTGCGACTTCCAAACACCCCTCCCCATCCAAGGTGTTTACCCCCTACATGTGTCATATACCGGCCCTGTATGCATCTTGTGTGTCTTGTCTGTTAACCTACCCAACCTCCCTCCCCAAATATACCTACTACCCCTCCCCAATATCCCACTCTTACCTGAAAAATAAAAAAAGGGCAATCTGTTCCCACAAAAATATCTCACCCCATACATAGCTGTCATTTTGCACACATATCCACTGGACACATGTAATCTGGTCTAACTGACATCACAATGAATATATGTTGTCCTCACCCTCCCACAGGGGTTTGAGGGTCCAAATGTACCTGCAAATATAGTGTATATGCATAGCTGTTGCTGTAGAAGAAATGGGCAGCTATGGAACTTTCCTATACCCTTCCTGCACATGCCTAGCTATTTTCCCTACTGTCTTTCCCTCTTTGTGCCCCATTTTTTACCACTTTCATATCAACCCCTTTTTCTTTTCTTTTAAAGAAATTAGCATGGGGGTAAGCGGCAGTTAGCACTTTTAAGCAGCAGTAAGCGGGTTTGTGCAGGCTTGCACGGGGGTAAGCTATGCCTACACAGGTTGAGAAATTAGAAGCTAACTGACTGTACAAAACCATATGCAGAGGTTAACAGTTCTTACCATTGCGCAAACCCATGCAAACCCGCTGACAACTGCTTAAAAGTGCCTTAATCACTCTGTAGCCAATGTCCCTTGTTCTGCCCAGCAACAAAATGAACTGCCTCTCAAAGGCTCGAACCCAGGACCCTGCACTCCATACACAAAGTGATCTACCACTAAACCATGGCAGATATACATAACCTGATGTTTTCACAAACATATCATCCAGCACAATCAGTCAACAGTACAAGAAATGTAGTAATATCAAACCACATAACATCTTAATGCAAGAATTCTTGACAAAGTGTGCCACAATGTGGGTACAAGTAGGGATATATGTCAAATACTGCTCTAAGACACCTAAAATGTTGCTAGTTTTACAGTGATATGTATTAGAACACATATCTTAAGGAGATGAAGTCTGAAACACAAAAGCGTTGGCACTAGTTACTAACTACAGTCCTGTGATCATCCATGTCAATTGCCAAGAGAATGAGGAACAGGCCAAAAATATGATCCGAACATGCATGGACATATGGACAGATATATATCTGGAAATGTAGACAGATAGACAGCTATATATATATATATATATATATATATATATATATATATATATATATATACAGATAGAACTGTGTATAGCATTACTACATGGGAACAAAATCCTGAACCACTCACTACAACATAACAGACCATATGCACTGTTCATAGGTTCATAGGTTCATACTAGGCTATCTGCCCTAGGGCATTTATAAGCCTAGCCAGAATGTGTTTGGCTTTCGCCACCCATTTTAAATTAATTTTGCTATGCCCTTTTTCAAGGTTAGTATACTGTGCCTCTGTCTAACAGTGACACAGAAGTGTAAACCTATGATCTCCCATCCACTCATCAAGATTCCTCTTGAAGAGAGTCAATGAGGGACTCTGCCTAACCTGGACTGGGATTTTATTCCAGAGTGAAGGGAGCCGCTGGGTTATGAATCTGTCCCTCCAGCATGTCCTATTTATTTCAGTGCTGAGGTTCAAGTCTCTTGAGCGCATAGCTCGATGGGATTTGGATTTTCTGAGGTGCAGCATGTCCATTAATTCCGGGTTGGACATGGCTTTATACGTCAGGCACAGATCGCCTCTGAGCAGGTGGTATGCCACTGAGTAGAGCTGGAGTTTCTTTAACCGGGCAGCATATGGCATCTGTTTGAGCCCTTTGATCCTCTTGGTGAGGTACTTTTGGGGCCTTTCCAGTTGCTGCAGGTGTCTGGTAAGGTACATCCCAAAAGGGGCATTGTACTCAATTATGGGCCTGATGAGGGATGAGTAAAGAGGCACGATGACCTCCCCTGATCTAGATGTGAATCCCTTTATGATTAGGTGGGCTATATAAAATGTTTTTCTAACCGCTTTGGCCACGTGGTTTTCAAATGAGAGATTGCTATCAACTTGGGTCCCCAGGTCCCTAATTACTTCTTCTGTTAATGGGGGTGGGGGCTCAAATGAGGGATACCTGGTAATTAGTGCTATGTTACCCCCCCAACCACACACACACAGTCCTAACATATATGCTGTGCAATCTAATACCCAGAACATGCAGTTCTTGACTACAGGACCCTCCACAACACAGCCACAATGCTTTCACAGTAAGCCAATTCACTTGTAAATGTCAGGGCAATATCTGTAACATATCATGCAGAAAAATAATTCTACCATAGGGAATGTACAATGTGGAAGGGATACACATCACAATGGTTCAGATATGCACACACATCTATACATTGACAAATATGTTCATATATATATATATATATATATATATATATATATATATATATGTATATATATATATCAGGATATATATATATATATATATAGATATATGATATATATATATATATATATATATATATATATATATATATATATATATATATATATATATATATAGGTACATACACATATACACAGACAAAAGGTATTAGTAGCCATACATATGTAGGAGTAGTGTGAAAGTTTTGGGTACAAAGTATATCCCTCAGTCACAAGCCCTGTAACTGGTACCTGTGAAATGCGTAGTGTGGCAACCATGCCCACAAATGAGAATACTTACATTAAACATATACCCACTCACAATTCAAAGGACATGACACGACACACAGGTATGCATACACAGAAAACCTTTATTTGTGTACTATACAATAAGCACATGAAGTCTAAAATATGTAATCAGTGATGAATGCAAGGCCCACACAAAACAGTAGATGCAAGCAATGTGGATATATAACATACTATGCTGTCCAGACCAAGGCCTTCAATTAGTACAACAGTAGAAACAGGATTTGCCTTCAAGATAGGTAACAATCAACAATTACTGATGTATTTCAGCAGCCTCTAATTACACCCTGTAGTCAAGCCCTAGGGGGGAATGTATTAGTTGTGGTAATGTCAATGTATCAGTCACATGTATGGACCCTGACCAACATATTTTGTGGGAGTCCACGATATGACTGGGATGATAGCAGGAATGCTTGCAGGAAATAATGATAGGACATTACCCAACATCCCCTAACTGTATCACAGCAGGACAAAGCCTGCCATATATGTGGGGGCCAGAGGCAGGCACACAGGGCCATACTTGCAATATTGCTGTTACACATCCTGGAAATTGCTGGTGTTACAGGATTTGTTGCAACATACCCTTATGCAGGAATACGACATCAGAAACACAAATGAATGTAGCCATGGACTGATAGCATGCAACATACAGACTGCCAGTGATATATGTAGGGCAAGACCTGTGTAGTGCACAGACCAAACCAAACAGACAATCCACTGGCCAGCATGTGGATAGGCCCACAATTGAGAGCTATGCAGACAGACTGCATTCCATCCTAAACTACTATGTACACACAAACACTGCAAGACCAGCAATATACAATGCATATAAGAACACTACTCACTCTTGTATGTAGGTCTGGAACCTCATACGAATGTGTAATTGGCCTGTGTCTGCAATTCCTGCTGTAAGAGGTATTGCAATCTGCTGTCAGTAACACTGCTGCCCACATACAGGAAGGATGTCCTCCATACTGGAAAGGTTAAGGGACAATGCCCACATGAGTCAGTATTTTATAGTACTGGGTTGCCATGACAGTGGTTATCTGAAGTACTACACAGCAGGCTGCATGCAATTAGCAACTGTTGCACACTGATTGGTGCAGAGCCCATCACCTGATCATGTGCATCACTTACAAAAGCCATTCTGCAATCCATTCAAACCAGCCCAAGCACTCTAGTGGAGAGAGAGAGAGAGCGAGAGACACACACACACACACACACACACACACACACACACACACACACACACACACACACACAAGAAAAAAAAAAGAAAACCTTAAACAACAACAAGCTGTCACAGCTGTCAGAAAAAAAATGACAGGTATGTAAAACTTATATGTATGTAATTGAAAGTAGCATGTGATATAGAATAATAGGACATATGATGTGGAATGTTAATATGTGCCATCTGTAGTTGTCCCTGTAATGAAGTTATGCTGAAGAACTGCTCTGGACAATACTGTCTGTCCCTGTAGGCAGTGGGACATACCCACCAACTGTTTCAAATCAGCAATGAATGACAAAGATTTAAGCCATAATATGTGTGTTTGGTATGGTATTGTGGGCAATAGCTGGTGGTGAAAGTACTGCCATCATGATAGACACATGGGTGTCAGAGCACACCACAAGCAAGATAGTCATGTTAATGTCTAATGCAGCATGCACAAATGCCATAGGTGTATAATAGGCTTACCAGCAATCTCTCACCATATATATCATCCTAATGTTAGTCTGTGTTCATATGTGACACCTGGCTGTGTTGCAGTAAGGCAGAACAGTGCAGCTGTGAATGAAAGACAGTTACAGAATGTGGACCAGATGTCTGTATGCACCCCACATATAGATAAATATCTGTGTGCTATATAATTAGACAGGTATATATACAGATATACAGACAGTCATATAGCTGTAGGTATATAAACACCCACGGGATATATCTACACATATACATATATATATATATATATATATATATATATATATATATATATATATATATATATATATATATATAGTGGCACTGACAATGGCATGCAGGTGAAATAGTCTGTAACAGGCCAGCAGAGATAGTGTTCCCACAGGGAGCATGCCTGCAAACACATAGAACAAAGCATGGCACAAACACATAGCATAAAGCTTGGTACAATACAACATATGTCCCAATGGTTGGTAAGCAGCCGACATACCAATTGGATTCTGTGAATAGTTTGTTGTAGCTGATATGGTGGGGGGAGACAAAGATGTGTATTAAGAACTATTGTAACCCAGCTGTATGAGTTGCACTGAACTGTTTCCATCTTTATGTCTTCCAGGGAGGATGCCCCACATCCGTTTGCCAGCTTAAAGTCCTGCTGAAACAGAAGTCATCATTGCACATTTGGTACAGCACTATTAACAGCTGTTCAGATGGCCAGCCCATGATCAGCAGGAGAGGACCACCCTGTGGAACAAACTAGTCCACAGGTTAATGATGTCGGACTGCATAACCACAGCCATGAGCAGGTTTGGCATCACTGCAGTGACCTGCTTTGCCATGCACGTTGGCGTGCAGCTGCTGTACGAGGAGACCACCTCACAACAGGGGGGAAAGACATCCATCCACCCCTCACCCGTGTGGAGGAGCTACTCAGGAGCCTTGTGGCACCTGCCCACCTGCAGCACCAATAACTGGCAGGGTGCATTGTGGAGGTGGGTGCCACCGACACACTGGCTGAGGAGCATGCAGGTAAGGCACCAGGGCACATTAGTACACCACTTATGTATGCATCTGCATTTGTACAAGTACATCATGCAAATCTGAGATGTCATATACATAGTCTGTTGCCGTGTAGTAGTAATAAACAGATGTGCATAGGCTGTAGTATTGTGGACCCCTACTGTAAATGTAATGTAATGCTACACTCACCCTTTATGAATGCCACAGCTGTGGCCACTGACAACAACTGTCTCACACTCTTATGTAGGTCCCTCCAGGATAACACTACAGCAGCAGCCTTTAGCTGGTGAGTATGGTTCATGTTCATACATGACAAGACACTGTGCATGTAATGGCTATGGGATATTCCATGCACACATCTAACCATACTGCATGCTGTACACATTCACATTTTGCTGTTGTGAAATGCACTGCATCACACTAGTGACCATGCTGGGGTATCGGAAGGGTACAACAGACACATGCAAGAAAACTAATATCCTGTGATTGTGCAATGTGTCCACAGGGATAAGAAGTATGGCAGGACACATGGCCTACAGTAGGTACTTGTGTGAAACAACACTCTCATGGCTGTAACTGCACCCAACCAGATTATGTAACTGTGGCAGATGTAACCCTGACCCCACAGCAATAATGACAGCAGTGTGTGCACTCCAAGGGATGTGCACGAGTAGACCTTGCAACCATGCAGAGTTCTGGGACATGTGTAGGGCACCCCCCATAGCCATGGTAAGGTCTGGTGGGTGTCAGTGTAATAGTCCTGTACTCGTCATACATGCACTGCTGATGTTGTGATCTGTAAAGCAGATATCAGGCATTCACAAATTATATCTGTTCACATATCATCCCAGGTATGAGGTGCTGTAACACATAGGGGCAGTGAGCATTGGAGCTGACATAACAGACAGTACTACATAAGCAGCAATGGTTTGTACACATGTGTGGTATGGTGCACAGTACAAGGCAGGGTGCAGAACAGGTCGACAGTAACACTTCATACATGGGTGCAGTGTTAACAAGGGGAAGGGCCATCACCTACCAACACAGCCCATGCATCACACACATGTATATTGCTGCTAGCTTGAGGTCACTATAGTTGCACTGCATGCTGTTAAGCACCAGATGTAATGACGTAATGCATGCTGACAGAAGGGTAATGGAAGGACTGTGTGTACAAAAGGTGCACAACCCCACATGTAGGTGTGTGTGTGTGTGTGTGTGTGTGTGTGTGTGTGTGTGTGTGTGTGTGTGTGTGTGTGTGTGTGTGTGTGTGTATGTATGGGGGAGTGTTGAATGTGTGTGTAAGTGCAATTTGGTGGATTGTGGACAATGCATGTCTGATGTGTGTGTACATGTGTGTCTGTTTGTGCAGGTGTCCATGTATGCACAGGCAATAGCGGGATTGATCACATGGCAGTACTTCTCCTTGGGATTGTGCTGTACATGTAGTGACACATGAGACACCAGGACAGCCTGTCCGATATGTGAACACAGGACAGCTGATTGCATAACAAGGTCTGTAGCACAGAACATGCATTGCGAGGGAAAGTATATACCAGATATACACATCATATTGCCTATTGCCAGCAGCAGATAGATAACCGGCTACCCATGTATGCAGCACTACTAATGCAATGGGGAATTACCAGACCACATCAGTGAGTGTATCCAGGTATTACTGTTGTCCGCATGACGGGTTGATTGTGCAGCAGATGTGGCATGGACTGATCATGACTGTAGTATGAGGCTCTGGTGTGTGACATATGTAGTGAATGTTTCAGCCACAACCATATAGGGGCCATGTACACCATGACTGGGACATACACAGGGTAATACTGTATGACAGCAGTGAGGCCATGTACAACTTACTCCACCAAAGTCAGGGAGGTGATGGAGCAACAGGTCATGTGTTGTGATGACACGTCTAGGCATGGAGAGGTATGATATGTTAATGGGTAGTATTAATGAGTATATGTTAGCAAATGCCATGCAGGATGGGGAACATATGTAACTGAATGTGGGACTGTATGTCAACCCAGGGCAAGGGAGGTAGTAAGGTGGACTGTCAGTGTTTGTGGGTGTACATGTGTGTGTGTGTGTGTGTGTGTGTGTGTGTGTGTGTGTGTGTGTGTGTGTGTGTGTGTGTGTGTGTGTGTGTGTGTGTGTGTGTGTGTGTGTGTGTGTGAGTGTGTGTGTGTGTGTGTGTGTGTGTGTGTGTGTGTGTGTGTGTGTGTGTGTGTGTGTGTGTGTGTGTGTGTGTGCGTGTGCGTGTGTATAAATGCGCATACTGTTATGCAATGCTGTACAGGTCTTAAAGTGTGTGTTTGTTTCCCCACAGGTGGCGAGGTGGGTGAGGGTCCCTCCTGCATGCAAACTGAGGTAGGTGTCCTTACAGACACTGATGATGATGACGGTATTGTTGAGGCACAGGTATCAGAGGCTGGAACTGCACCTAGATGTGTCATCACCCTCCTAGCCACCCAAAGCCCGCACACAGTTACAATGCCCCTACAAACCCCATCACACATGGCCATAGCAGAGGGACAGTTGGTGGTTGTTGCCAGTGACCAGGAAAGTGTGGTGTCCATGCCAACTGTATCGGGTCACAGCTGACATAGCCAGATGTCCGGCAGGCAACCACATCGGCAGATGTACCATGGTGCTCATGGGTGGGCCACTGGTCATCATGCCCCTGACAGAGGCGGCACAACTGGTACCACCAGGTGCATGTTTCAGGCCGTAATGGAGGCACAGGCATGTATGAACATATACACCAGACAGGGCCTGAGGCTGCAGAGGTCTGCTTTCTCATCTGTAAGTGGCACCCTCCATGACATTGCTGCTGCCCTCTGTGAACATACCAAGGTCATGGATATACTGTGGGGTGAGATAGTGGGCCTGCTCGACCATGGAATGTCCATGCTTGAACATGTGGTGGGATTGGTGTGACGGCCATGTGGACGTAGGCCAGAAACACCAGCAGCTGGTGGTCAATATGGATGTGCCAGGACACCAAGGCGCTCCTGTAGTGGCAGTACCAGCCCCAGCACACCACTGGGGGTGCTGTCCACACCACACCACAGCTGGCCTCGAGCATGTGGCCCTGGCCAGTCCCAGGCAGGACATGGTTCCAGCAGACACCTGTCATCATCAGGGGAGAGTAGCACCTCAAGGTCTGTACCTGCACATGCCCATGTAACCCCTGGCAGGCACAGTCAGCGTGTCCATGGCCGGAGGCACTGAAATGCGCACCCTGCCAGGTATGGTCTGTAGCTGTCTAACAACACCTGTATAGGGTGGCCACATGGCAGGACTCTGTGCATGCATACCCACACACTATGCAACCACACCTAGGGCTACCGCAGACCGACACACATCACATCACCATGCCCCAATCAATGAACCAAACCCCTCACCCACACACATGGTAACACATGTATGGACCACCCTCGGCCTCTGGCAAACCAGCAACACACCGTGTGCATATGATGATACCTGTGCCACATCCCTGTCATCCATAACATTGATGCAGGGACAGGCTAATATGGTTCTGATACACACGGTGACTGTTACAGAGTGCTGCAATGTACTGCAGTGTAAGATGTTTTCAGGGGTAATGTGTAATGCATACATGTCAGGTAGTGTAGCCATGCAGCTATGATGCATTTCAGCTGTCAGTAACACTGTTTGTTATCTACATAATGTTATCCATTTGTGTTTTAGCTGTACATGTGTCAGCAGGAGGATGGTCTGCAGTCATATTTCACAAGAGTATGGCACTGTGGTGACACCATGGTGACTGCCCATGGGTGGGGACCTCAGTCCCACTGTTACCACTAGGGGGCTTGTGGGTTTCCGATATCCCAATACCCCTCCCCATCAAGGTGTTTACCGCACACATGTGTCATATACCGCCCCTGTAGGCGTCTTGTGTGTCATGTCTGTTAACCTACCCAGCCTCCTTCCCCAAATACACCTACAACTCATCCTCAACATCCCACTCCCACCTGAAAAGATAATGGAAGGGCAATCTGTTCCCACAAAACAATCTCGCCCCATACATGGCTGTCCATTTCGCACGTGTCCAATGGACACATGTAATCTGGTCTAAATGGCATCACAATGAATCTCCCAGGGATTTGAGGGTCCAAGTCTACCTCCAAATTCAGTGTTTATGCATAGCTGTTGCTGTAGCAGAAATGGGCAGCTATGGACCTTTCCTACACCCTTCCTACACATGCCTAGCTATTTCCCCTACTGTCTTACCCTCTTTGTGCCCCTTTTTCACCACTTTCCTATCAACCCTTTTTTCTTTCCTTTTGATGAGGTTAGCATGGAGGTAAGCGGGAGTGTTCTGGCCAGCAACAAAATAAACTGCCTCTGCAAGTCTCGTATCCAGGACCCTGCACACCATACACAAAGTGATTTACCACTAAACTATGGCAGATATACATAACCCTGATGTTTTCACAAACATATCATCCAGCCCAGTCATTCAACAGTACAGAGAATGTATTGCAGCATATAGATGTATGTTTGTGAGTAAACAGATTAATGTCTAAACAGGCACAACATATTGATATATGCAGATACATATATATATATATATATATATATATATATATATATATATATATATATATATATAAACATATATGCATGCAAATGCCTACATCTATGGATATATATGTCTACATCTACATGTGTAAATATATCCAGCAGGTCATTTATATGTCAGCAGATATATACATTTACATATATATTTGTATACAGACAGACATCTGGCAATAACAGTGGGGATATAGCAAAAACATATATGTCTTCATGCAATGTTAATGGTGTTGAGAGGCCCCACACAATATACGTCTGGTTACGAATAGGTATACCCCACCCCCAGCCAAGCACGTCTCCCCTGTAATACAGTCACAAGTGTTGCAGATCCCATAACCAGAACCACACACAACATGGCCATCCCTAGGATACATATACACAGACAAATATATATAGATACAGGTATACATGTATAGATATATATATATATATATATATATATATATATATAGATATATATATGCAAGTACACATACACACAGAGAGATATATACAGTAAGATACATATGTAGTACGTGCACACAATATTGAGCAGCCAGTATTCCTACAGTCACCACCTTACCAGATGGAGACTGTATGAGCCACCCATACGAATGACATTCACAGCCTGCAACACATACCCACAGAGATATCAAAGGGTATAACACCACGCGCAGGTGCCCATAAATGAATGTGAAAGCTATATTTGTGTACTATGACAGTTGTATATGCCATGCCTTATAGCTGTTTAGACACTGACATCCATATGAACAATGTAATGCAACTGTGAAACAGTTATACTGAGACAGTAGTCTGGAAAGGTTGACATATGTTGCTGTCCAGGCCGAGGCCTTCTAGTAGTACAATAGAATTGACAGACTGGCCCACAGCATACCAGACAATCAACAGTATGTAATGCAGATGTATAGGTCAGCAGTCTCGGGTCTATATTAGATTTTTGAAAATTTCATAGAGCGAATCACTATAGGTCGACACCTAGTGATCGATCTACGAAATAATTGAAAATCTAAAAAAAAATAAAAACACAGAAACATAAAGTAAAGGGTGTAGGCAGGGGGGCAAGCCCCCATGTGCCAACCACACTCCCCGCTACTTAAATATACCAACTCCAAGATTGTGCTAAAGTGTAGGAAATGGAAATCTTCCATTTCTGCACTGTATTGCACTGAAGTGCGATCACGGAGTTGGTATATTTAAGATATGTATTTATGGGGCAGCGCAGTGGTGCAGCAGTTAATGCTGTCGCCTCACAGCAAGAGGTTCTCTGGTTCGATTTTTGGCTGGGGTGCCTTCTGTGTGGAGTTTGCATGTTCTCCCTGTGTTCGTGTGGGTTTCCTCCGGGTACTCCGGTTTCCTCCCACATTCTAAAGACATGCTTCTGGAGCATTTCTCCCCGGGCCTCTGCTGAAAACAGGATCTGTGGAATCTAGTCAGACTTTCCTGGTCAGCAAATGTAAAAATTAAAAAAAAAATATGTGTACATATCTGTATGGATATATGTATAATGATATATACATATATGTATGCCATATGTCCTGCACATGGAGTGGAGCCCTACCTTAGCCGCAATAGTCCCAACCTCTCAGTGCAAGGGGATGTCATGTATGTAATAGGGATCATCTTCACAGACATGGTGTGTGGTGGGAGGCCACATCTGCTGTGAACATGTGCGCCATTGGCTACTGACAGACATCCTAAGGTCATCATAGTACAGTACCACTGCTAGCACAGTAACACCCCTGTGGTCTACAGCTGCGATATGCCTAATATATGTGGACAGTCTGACACATGCTGGTCAGTCCAGGGGTATACACAGAACCCCATCATGCAATACATGTGGACCAGGCCTGTCACTGTGGATGTTAACAGCCATGTAGATGGGTAGAACACGTAAATACTGGTATACATTTGCCCCTATAGGTTATTCATATATCCCTGTCTGTCCTGACTCATAATAACCACTGGTACAGAGGTGCCATGGCCAAGTTAGTGACATACATCTGAACAGCATCCCACTGCTTTGTCTGACATACATGACTGTCATGGTGGCCCGGCAGAAGTATATCTGGCAAGTATCTGGACATGACATCTCACTGGATAAGTACAGTAATCTGCTAGTCATGTAACAATGCACAGTGCAAGCTACAGGCAGACTGACACAGCACTGGGCTACATCTCCCATGTGGGAATACACATGTACCTGCATAGATAGCAGGCTCAACAGGCATGTCACATCACAGAGTAAGACACCTGTGTGAAAGTGCATAACCACAACCAATGTGAACACAGCCACAGCCACATATAGTAAGCTAGCGTACTATTACAGTATATGGACTATCTGACCTTCACCATCCTTATATCAGCCACTCACACAACACCCCTACATATATTGGGCTGCTAGACAGTGTGGTCAGTTGCCTGTCTGTGATATGGGACATGTATGTGTTTGCCCCTACAAACATGTAAGCTGATAGGGTGACATACAGTGGAGCAGCATGTAACATCAGATAGAACAGGACCAGGAACAATGACATCTACCACAGTTTCTACACAGGCCAAGGTACATATTCACTATACACACACTGTCGACAATTGCCAGACTTACATATACCTCAGTACTGTACACACAACCACAGAATGCCCAGGCTATGTTCTCAGATATAACCCCTACTATACATAACATGTGTAGCAGTCTGATATCTCACTGGCTTGTTATCAGATATGCTGTCAATGACTATGGTGTACAGAACATATGCACCCCCCACTGCATGACATATGTACAAAGGTTGACAGAGTTGTGGGTGGAGGCTCAAACACAGGGCCAATATTGACATGTTGCTGTAATACCCCCATACATATACTGTTGTAACAGGGTTTGTTGCACCATATGTCCTATGAGGGATATGATGTCAGTAACTCTCCTGGCTGTCACCATCTACTGACTGCAATCCTCACACTACCTTCTGCATTCCACAGATAGTTGCACTGTGGCTGACACATGAAACCAAAAGCACAACACTGCCCAGTCTGCAGATGACCCTGTAGATGGGGATCCCTCATATACATGGAACTGACATGGAAGGTATGGCGATATGTACGACATGCATATGCAGATAAACACTGTTAAACCAACATTACTCCACATGCAGTATAGCAGCACTTACAGTCTGTAGTCAGGTCAGGCACATCCCCCTCCTGTTTGTTGCCCTCTTTCCACAGTGTATGTTGTTAGAGGTAAATCCCCAATCCATCTGAAAAGGGCCAACACCAGCATGTTGTTCCTAAGTATTGGAGTGTGTTTCCATGCAATTGGCTATGGGACTGTTACTACAGTTGTTCTACATGCAATCAGCTAGGGGAGGGCTGTAATTTGTGCAGAGGCCATCAGCTGATCATGAGCATCACTTAAAATGCACATGCTGCTGCCTAAGCATAGCAGGTGTGGGTCTCCAAATCCACCAGAGAGGGAGTGGGGGAGGCAGAGAGAGGCACATACATGTCAGGGAGGGATGGTAGAGTAAAACAGAAGCATGTTTGTGTCACACACCTACTAGCACAGGGTATCAACCCCCCGACAACTTTGTAGTGCTATCACAGTTCGATGTAGTTATTGGATGCACCATATGGGTTACCTGCTGTTGAGCACTCAGAGCATATATGTGATGGTGAGTGACATCTGCAACAGGGATACGGTAGATATATGGTAGGTGACGTACATGTGCCTGTCTGCATAAACAGCTGCCAGCATCAACACAGGTACACTCACACAGGGACGCACACACATTGACACACTTGGCAGGGCCAGGAGTGCAACTCATCACTAGTGGGATTGCCACATCACATCGATGTGCAGGTATCACATGCACCACATGGGTCATACGGAGGTCGTATGGGCATAAAGTATGATGAGATGTCAGACATCAAACAGCATGCTTCAGTATGCCCTGGGGGGTTGTAGTGAGTGTGGATGTGGTCAGATGCACCATACAATACACACACACAAGCACACAGGGTGCCAGTTCTGACATGCATGGGTGCAAGTCTGCATGGGTGTGTGGCGGTCAACTGTGCCAGCAGGCTGTACAAGGGTAGAGGATGGGTATACCTTGGCATCAGGCCACTTGACAATGGTCTACATTGTGTCTCAGGCCTGTAGTTTCTGCATTTGCCCACACAGGTGGGTATTGCATCCCCCATCCAGTCACCTGTGTGACTACTGTGTGTGTGGCCAATGCTGTGCATCACTTGCCATGTATGTGTTCCTTACTGTATGACATGGATGGTGTCTGGGATGTGCACACCTCCCATATGCATGTACAAGTGACATGTGGAACTGTACCTGGGGTGTCTGGCCCATGTTGTGAACACAGATTATCATCGGATGTGCCAGTCTTGCCCATCTGTAGCAGGAACTGGTAATGGGCAGCAGGTTTACCCTGCACCTGCATTGAAAGAATGCTAACAGCATTCCTGATGTCAGTGTCATCTGTCCATACAGGGCATGTTATGTCCATTGGGAGTCACATGTGAAGGCACCATGGGTGGTGCAGATGTCCATTTGGGAACATGGTGGAGGTGCACTGTCTGCATGTACGTGCATATTGGACAGATGGGCAGGCATGTACATGCATATTGGACAGATGGTCAGGGTGACATGCCCTCTGTAGCCCACTGCTATCACTGCAGAGTTACTATCAGTTGCTAATATGCATATACTACCCACATACTGGCTGTTTCCTAGGGATGTGTGTGTGCTCTGGGTAATAGTGGGGTTGCTAACTGTGATTGGCTGGCCTTGATGTCACATGTCTGGGTATGGCTTTGCACCCCAGCCTCTCAGCTAATTTACACCTGTTATCCCTGTATGGTTGACATGCTGATATAGTAGGGCCACCATAAAAGAACTGAGCAAATCCCCCTCTACATTGGCCACACACTCACAGCCACCTCTACACAGGATATGAGTTATACACACACATCTGTCATGTCTAGGAGTAGAACCCCTACCTAACTAGTTTATTACACTACATCACTACACAGTTATAGTATGCACCACGGACATTACTGGAGCCCTTTTCCCCCAAAGGTGTATTTCACAATGTATGACATCAGCAGGGTTACCAAAGTAGGGCATTTCAACTGTACTGCGAGTGACTTGCCTAAAATGCATTGCTCCCTACACAGACAGTGAGACACACATAAAGCATCTACAACTGACATGTGTCGGTATAGAACCCCTGACCGAGGTTTATATCACACTACAGCATGGAGTTGTTATAGGACACATCACAGGGATTACTACAGAAATTCTTCCCCAAAGGTGTATTTCACAATGAATGACATCAGCAGGATTACCAAAGTAGGGCATTTCAACTGTACTGCAAGTGACTAGCCTAAAATGCATTGCTCCCTCCACAGACAGTGAGACACACACAAACAATCCACAATTAACATGTGTAGGTATCCAACCCCTGATCAAGGTCTATATCACACTACAGCATGGAGCAGTTATTGGTTGCACCACGGGGATTACTGATGAACTTTCTCCCCAAAGTTATATTTCACAATGAATGACATCAGCAGGATTGCCACAATAGGGCACTTGAAATATACTGCAAGCGAGTAACCTATAATGCATTGCTCCATACACACATTGAAACACACACAAAACATCCAGAACTACCATGGGTGGAGATAAAACCCTACCACAGTTCTAAATCACACTACAGCAGTATGCAGTTACAGGATGCACTACGGAGATTACTGGGCTACACTCTTCCAGAGGTGTATGATAGGTGAGTGACATCAGCAGCCTTGCCAAGGTTAAGTATATGAATTGTACTGAGTGTGATTAGCCTAAAAAGCATTATTCTTTACTCAGTCAGACACACATACACAGTTGTCAGGTTTGGGGTTAGAACACCTACCAAACTATTTTATCACACTACAGCAGTATACAGTAACAGGACGTACTACGGAGATTACTGCATTGTGACTTTCTCAGAGGTGTATTTCGAGGTGAGTGCCATCAGCAGGCTTGCCAGAGTTGAGTATCTGTATTGTATGGAGTGTGAGTGGCCTAAAAACCATTGCTCTTTACTCAGTCAGAAACACATACACAATTGGCAGGTCTGGGGTTAGAACACCTACCTAACTACGTTATCACACTATAGTAGTATGCAATTACAGGACACACTATGGAGGTTACTGGACTATGACTTTCCCAGAGGTGTATTTCTAGGTGAGTGACATCAGCAGCCTTGCCAAAGTTGAGTATATGAATTGCACAGATTGTGAGTAGCCTAACTCTCTACTCAGTCAGACACACACACACAAACACACAGTTGCTAAGTTTGGAGTTAGAACACCTACCTAACTGCTTTAACACACGACAGCAGTATGCAATTGCAGGACACGCTACAGAGATTACTGGGCTATGACTTTGCCAGAGGTGTATTTCTAGGTGAGCGACATCAACAGCCTTGCCAAAGTTGAGTATATGAATTGTACAGAGTATGAATAGCCTACAAAGCATTGCTTTCTACTCAGTCAGACACATACACACAAATACACAGTTGCCAGGTCTGGGGTTAAAACACCTACTTCACTACAGCAGTATGCAGTTGCAGGATGCGCTATGGAGATTACTGGACTATGACTTTCCCAGAGGTGTATTTCTAGGTGAGTGATATCAGCAGCCTTGCCAAAGTTGAGTATATGAATTGTATAGAGTATGAGTATACTAAAATGCATTGCTGTCTACTCAGTCAGACACACACATATTCATACACAAACACACAGTTGACAGGTATGGGGTTAGAACACCTATCAAACTACTTTATCATACTACAGAAGCTGTAAAGTTACAGGACGCACTATGGAGATTACTAAGCTATGACTTTCCCAGAGGTGTATTTCTAGGTGAGTGACATCAGCAGCCTTGCCAAAGTTGAGTATATGAATTGTACAGTGTGAGTAGCCTAAAAAGCATTGCTCTCTACTCAGTGAGACACACACATACACAGATTCAGATGCAAACATACAGTTGCCAGGTCTGGGGTTAGAACACCCACCTAACTACTTTATCACACTACAGCAGTACGCAGTTACAAGACACACTACGGTGATAAGTGGGCTATGGCTTTCCCAGAGGTGTATTTCTAGGTGAGTGACATCAGCGGCCTTACCAAAGTTCAGTATATGAATTGTACGGAGCATGAGTATCCTAAAAAGCATTGCTCTCTACACAGTCGGAGACAGACAGACACACACAAACAAACACAAATTCACACAGTTGCCAAGTCTGGGGTTTGAACTACTACCTAACTAGCTTATCACTACAGCAGTACGCAATTATGGGACACGCCATGGAGATTCCTGAATTACAGTTTTCACAAAGGTGTATTTCACATTTGATGACCTCAGCAGGCTTGTCATAATACTACTATGGGGAGGGCGGTGTGTGCATGGAGCATAACCAATTCATGTAGGGGTTGACATGCCACATGCGGGCACACACGGGGTCATATGTCACAGGTATGTGTATACAGCTACTAGATGACTACTTTCTTGTACAGTCATGTTGCACAGCTGGCACGAGCACCACATAGTCTGTCATGCTGACAGATGCTGAAGGCTAGTATCTGCAGTGAGTGATATCTGCACCTCATGTGTTTGTGGCCCTTTGGCTGTGTGTTGGGTGGGACAGTCCCAGATGGGTCCTTGTCACGGTGACCCTCTTCCACACATCTATGCCCATCTCCCTTTGGCTTATTATAGTGTGTTGTCCTTGCATATATGTCTGTATTCCTATCCACTGTGTGTGCAAGGCAGGAGTGGTGCATACTGACATGTGTCTGCACTAAGAACTGTGACTGCCAGATATGTCTGGTCCACTGGTATTTGCAGACATGGCCTTCATGTGTTTAAGTGTGTGAGCATGCCCAGTATGGCCATCTGTATTGCATGTGTGGATCAAGTCCAGGTTGTTTGTACTGCGGTGCTGACCTTTGTGTTGTACACCGACAGGTAGCATGCTGTGTCTGCAGGATATCCATCGGTCATTTGGCATGTGCTGTTGCTACATTTCTGCATAGCAGGGGGGGACACCTGACTGTTTCTACATTTCTACACAGGAGTGGGGGAGCATACCTGACTGTTACTATAAGTGTATGTAGGATGGGGGGTACACCTGACAATTTTACACATTTGCTAGGACTGTACTGGTATGTCGGGTACTCCATTTCAGACTGTAGTCTTAACTATCGTGCTGGCTAGAGGCATATCAGTATATTACAGGTCCTAACTTTCACTGCTTACATATTAGTTTCTGACTTCCTAGCCTTCACATCTTACATCCAACTTCCTGGCCTGCTGTAGTCTGTCTGTGTAGGCCTGGGGGGGGTTACATAGTAGGCTCATTCAGAGGCCATAGTACAGCATTTGTTTGTGTTTGTCTACACCTATCCTGCTGGCTGTAACAGTTGTTGGGTATGTGATCCCCCCAACTGGCATGTGTGAGTCACTTACCTGATGGGTGTCCCAGTATTGAGGGTGGTGCTGCACTGCTGCCTATGTTGGATGCACAGAGTAAACTCCCTATACATGGTTGAGCACAGGTAGTGTCATGTTTGGCATCCCTTTTACTGTATGTGAGAGTCGGAGAGAGGTGACATTCCCTGAGTCCATACTGTGTCAGTGATGGTGCTATGCATTGCCTCTTTGCCAAGGCCAGGGCATACTTGGCACACCTCCTTCTGCCTACTAGGGCAGGCTCAGGTTGTTCCTCCTCTGAGTCACTCTGTGCCTGTGCAGGCCTTGGCAATGGTGGGGGGCTGTGTGGCCCTGCCCCATGCTGTTCATGCTGCAGCTGTTTCCACAGGATCATATTGTGTAGCATGGCACATACAAGGACAATTTGGGTACATGTAGTTGGTGAGTAATGCAAGGCTCCACCAGATGTGTTCAGATATAGGAACCATGACTTCAGCATCCCAAACACACATTCTATTATGATTCATGTTTGTGTATGTGCCTCATTATGGAGTTCTTGTTTGGGTGTGTGTGCATTTCTGATGGGTGTCATCAGCCATGGCTCCAGTGCGTATCCAGCATCCCCCACTAGGTGACCGTGTGGGATGTCCCCATTGGCAAATCTGTGGTACAGCTGCATCAGATGCCAGATGTGGGAATTGTGGTAGCTTCCAGGGCAGCCAGCACACACATTCATTATTATGCCCTGGGCATCTTACATGACCTGGCAGTTGATGGAGGGGAAGCCCTTGTGGTTGATGTAGACCCTACCCTGCTCACCGGTTGGTGGTTTGATGCATATGTGTGTGCAGTCTATTGCACCCACTACCTCAGGGTATTCTGCTATTTGATGGAAGAGATGCATATTGCTGGCCAACGCCTCACAGGTGATGGGGAAATATATGTGCTCACCGACATGTGCTGACATGGCATCTAGGAACTGGTGAAGTACCCTGGATGCTGATGCCTGTGATATCCCCATCGTATCCCCAGTTGGCCTTTGGAAGGTACCTGTAGCTAGTATTCATAGGCCTACACATACCTTGGTATCCACAGGGATGGGTTCCCCTCTGTTAGTTCTGTGTGTGAGGCGTGGCCGGCACAGCTCAACAATCTGCTGTAGGAGGTCCCTGTCCACCCTATAGTGCTCCACTATCTCCAGCTCATGTAGCCCTTGGTAGGTTACCCTGGGTCTGTATACTCTTCTCCATCTCCCCACTGTGGGTTGCTCAGCAGCATTTACATCCTCACCACCCTCAGCCTCTTGCACATGCTGGTTTATGATAGCAAATGCAGCCCCTAACATTATTTCTCTTGCTTTCATTTTGTAAAATTTCCCCATTTGTATACACTGGTGGTGCAGAGTTATTGAGAATAACAAGGGGGAAAGGTGTTTGCATTGTTTATAGTGGTGTGCTGGGCTGGGCTGGTCTGTTGCTTATGTGATTGGCTGCTTCTGATACATTTCATCTGTCAGCTAAGCTAGTTCTCCTTGGTTACCTTCCTACTGCTGTTTTCCCCTCACATTGCCTTCCTGTTTAAGCCCGGGGGCGTGCCGCACAAACGGAGTGCTCAAATGTGCGCAAAGCTGCTATTTCCTGATTTAACTTCTTTTTTCTTCCTGTAAAACTCGGTGTGTGGCACGCACACCTGCTTACACTTTGTAAAGAGTGCTAGGCAAGTTTAGACACACCCCTAGATTAGTTGTGCTCAGCTAGGAGCAATCCAGAGCTGCTGGACTCCAGTCCGCTTACAGTATGCCCGACCCCCCCATTATGTCAAGTATATCCTAGTCTTGCACACAGCTATTCATACTCTTACACTGATGAGACCTGTCTCACATGCTGGGGAGAACTGGGATTCACTATTCTTCCCCTCATTTGCATAGGATTGCCTGCTAATGCATGGTTACATGTCCCACACTGAGCCTCCCCCCTTAGCAACCACTACTCACTGACCAGGTTGTCTTCTGCCTGCCATTGACTTGCATGACAGAATACTGATTTTAGTTAGAATGCCCATTTTAAGTTTATTTTCTTATTTTCACCGATCCCTTTTGCGCACCGCTGCCCTATGCTTAAACAGCCGAGATCAGCAAAAAAATATATAAGTTGTTTTTTTCATTTCCTTTTATTGTTTGTAATGTCAATGGCCTTCTACTTGGCCATTGCCATGCTTGCTCAGTGATATGCAGCCTTTATTTGGAGCTGTCATAGCTCCATTTTTGATTTTGCAGAAATGTACTCGGTTACTAACCGAATACATTTCTGCGATTGCACTAGTCTTGCACGGACTATTGCAAGCTTCCTGGATTGCAAACTCACCTCATTTGCATGGATTTCCCCTGCAAATAAGATGATTTGCATACTGGGGCTTAGTCCTTGCAGGATTAGTGCTGGAGCTCTCGTGCACGCTCCTGCCGGCTGTTCCTGGATCACACAGCAGACATATTGCCTGCATGGGCTCCTGCACTCTTCTTGCACTCTGTGCAAGCTTTTGAGAATCTGGGGGAATGTCTTTGTACATATAGGTCAAAGAGGAGTTAATGGTGATATCAAGCCCTAAAACTACCTTCAAGATTTTACCCTTAAATGCTGCATAGGCCAGTATGGTTTAGTCCTTAAAATATCTAAACTGAACAGATGCTTGCATCTATCATAATAACTTAAATTTTTTGCAGTGGGTTAGTAAATGTCTTTTAAATAGACTTAAGCTTATTTAATTATGGCTGTATGTACAAAATGTAATATTATATTCAAGAATAGGTCTTATGTAAACCTTAAATGATTATATTAAATATTATCTCTTATTGAAACATATGAGGACATAAATCCTATTGCTTTCATGGCCCTTTTCATACTAACTTTAGTGACTTTTAAAAGAAAACTCATTGTTAATTATAACACCAAGTTCTTTATATTCATTAGTTTATTTGAGAATGCAGCTATTCAACATTACTGGCCTTTTCATTTGTATCCTGCCAAAATAAAGGAACTGACATTTATTCATACTAAATTTTAGTCCATAATCTATCATCTGGGTATCAGAACATAAGAAAATGTTTTAATATAATTAAAATCTTGATCAGAGACAGCAAGAAAAACAAATTTGCAGTCATCTGTGTATTTATTCGTCCAGCAGTTCTTACTCATAAGACTCATTGAAAAGACTAACCCCCAGATTTACTAATCTTCCTTGCAGGACTAGCTTAGTCCTGCATGGAAGCAGCTGTTTAGGAGCAGGACGGCAGCGCGCCATGCATATTAATGAAGGCGTGCTGCCTAAGCTCCAAATCTTACACTGAACATGTAAGAGTGAAGGGGGCATGTCTGAGAGCAGAGCTCTCAGAATATACACGCCCCCGCAATGAAGAACAGCAGAAAGGCCAAAAGAATGAGTGAGACCGCTCATAGGTGTCCACATACCCCCAGCAATATCCCCCCATGTGTACAACAGCAATAGTAAATATAAACAAAATAAACGTACCATTTGTTTTTTAATGAATCCAATTAAATCTGACATTAGGTGTGCGGGTTTGCCCATCACTTAGCTATGGTTAATGCAGCTTAAATGGCAGAAGAGGATAACAAGGAAGATATATGCAAGTGAAGCAGTATAGCAATAGTGTAGTGGGCAGAGCATTTGCCTTCCGAGCAGGCATTCCTGGTTTGAGTCCCAGTACAACGCATTCCATTTTCCATGTCATGTTATGACCAATATGTTAGTTGCATAACCTACTAAATAACATATATTTGTGAACTGGATGCAGATGTGAGGTGTCAGTGTCATAATGTTGCAAAGTCCACAGATAATCACATGTGCCCCATACAGTATATGTACACAGGAATCATGGATACGAATGGAAGGTATAATGTGTAATGAATGATAACTCCATACAGCTTCCAAATCCCCCACCTTCCCAAGAACAATTAGACATTCAGTGTAAATTAGTGCAGTGGTAAGCAGTAGTAAGCATATGTAAGCACTAGAAAGTGGGTTTAAGCCCATTTTTGTGGGGGTAAGCAATGCGCACACAGGTTAAGCAATATTGAAGCTAACACTCTGTAAGCATCATTAACCAGAGGTTAGCAGTGCTTACTCTCATGCAAACCTGCTTACAACTGCTTAAAAGTGCCTTAATCACTCTGTATCCAATGGCGCTTGTTCTGCCCAGCAACAAAATAAACAGCCTTGCAGGTCTTGAACACAGGACCTTATACACTATAGTCATAGCAGTTAACCACCAAGCCATCACAGCAGTATATAAAAATGAGGTATTACCAAACAAATCCTTACTATAGTAAAATCAAACTGAACATGTGAAAGGAATCAGTATACAGTCATATGTTCTATAACCCACTACATAACATAAATATGTGAACTGGAGTACAGCAGTAAGCCCAGATGTGAGGTGTAATTGTAATAGAGTGTTGAAGTCTCCAATTAAACACAAAGACCCCATACAGTGTACATACACATGAATCATGGATACCAGACATATATATAAGATGTAATGAATAATAAATCAATGCCAAAAAGCAAATATAATGTAAATTAAATATTAAGCAATGCTAAGCATAGCACAGGCCAGCTTAGTTGGTGTAAGCAATGTGCAGGCCAACTAACTCAATGTGCTCAGTGGTATACCCCTTTAAACAATGTCATAATAACTTAAATTTTTTGCAATGGGTACTCTTTTAGTAAATGTCTTTTAAATAGGCTTAAGCTTATTTAATTATGGCTGTATGTATAAAATGTAATATTATATTCAAGAATAGGTCTTATGTAAACCTTAAATGATTATATTAACTATTATCTCTTATTGAAACATATGAGGACATAAATCCTATTGCTTTCATGGCCCTTTTCATACTAACTTTAGCGACTTTTAAAAGAAAACTCATTGTTAATTATAACACCAAGTTCTTTATATTCATTAGTTTCTTTGAGAATACAGCTATTCAACATTACTGGCCTTTTCATTTGTATCCTGCCAAAATAAAGGAACTGACATTTATTCATACTAAATTTTAGTCCATAATCTATCATCTGGGTATCAGAACATAAGAAAATGTTTTTAATATAATTAAAATCTTTATCAGAGACAGCAAGAAAAACAAATTTGCAGTCATCTGTGTATTTATTCATCCAACAGTTCTTACTCATGAGACTCATTGAAAAGATTAACCCCCAGATTTATTAATCTTCCTTGCAGGACTAGCTTAGTCCTGCATGGAAGCGGCTGTTTAGGAGCATGACGGAAGCTCGCCATGCATATTGATGAAGGCGTGCTGCCTAAGCTCCAAATCTTACACTGAGCATGTAAGAGTGTAGGGGGAATGTCTGAGAGCATAGCTCTCAGAATATACACGCTCCTGCAATGAAGAACAGCAGAAAGGCCAAAAGAATGAGCGAGACTGCTCATAGGTGTCCACATACCCCCAACAATATCCCCCCATGTCTACAACAGCAATAGTAAATATAAACAAAATAAACATACCATTTTTTTTAATTAATCCGATTAAATCTAACAGTAGGTGTGCGGGTTTGCCCATCACTTAGCTATGGTTAATGCAGCTTAAATGGCAGAAGAGGATAACAAGGAAGATATATGCAAGTGAAGCAGTATAGCAATAGTGTAGTGGGCAGAGCATTTGCCTTCCAAGCAGGCATTCCTGGTTTGAGTCCCAGTACAATTCATTCCATTTTCCATGTCATGTTATGACCAATATGTTAGTTGCATAACCTACTAAATAACATATATTTGTGAACTGGATGCAGATGTGAGGTGTCAGTGTCATAATGTTAGAAAGTCCACAGATAATCACATGTGCCTCATACAGTATATGTACACAGGAATCATGGATACGAATGGAAGGTATAATGTGTAATGAATAACTCCATACAGCTTCCAAATCCCCCACCTTCCCAAGAACCATTAGCCATTCTGTGTAAATTAGTGCAGTGGTAAGCACTAGTAAGCAAGTGTAAGCAGAAGTAAGCATATGTAAGCACTAGAAAGTGGGTTTAAGCCCGTTTTTGTGGGGGTAAGCAATGCACACACAGGTTAAGCAATATTGAAGTTAACACTCTGTAAGCATCATTAACCAGAGGTTAGCAGTGCTTACTCTCATGCAAACCCACGCAAACCTGCTTACAACTGCTTAAAAGTGCCTTAATCACTCTGTATCCAATGGCGCTTGTTCTGCCGAGCAACAAAATAAACAGCCTTGCAGGTCTTGAACCCAGGACCCTATACACTATAGTCATAGCAGTTAACCACCAAGCCATCACAGCAGTATATAAAAATGAGGTATCACCAAATAAATCCTTACTATAGTAAAATCAAACTGAACATGTGAAAGGAATCAGTATATAGTCATATGTTCTATAACCCACGACATAACATAAATATGTGAACTGGAGTACAGCAGTAAGCCCAGATGTGAGGTGTAATTGTAATAGAGTGTTGAAGTCCCCAATTAAACACAAGGACCCCATACAGTGCACATACACATGAATCATGGATACCAGACATATATGTAAGATGTAATGAATAATAAATCAATGCCAAAAATTAAATATAATGTAAATTAAATATTAAGCAATGCTAAGCATTGCACAGGCCAGCTTAGTTGGTGTAAGCAATGTGTAGGCCAGCTAACTCAATGTGCCCAGTGGTATACCCTTTAAACAATGCCAACCTTAGGTAAGCAGGTTTGCCCATAGCTTAGCCTTTTCAAAACCAGCCAATCATGGCAAAGTGCAGGAATTCAGCCCTACTTAAACCCAACAGGTGAGAATACATTTCATAACTGGTTGTAGCTTCCCCTTACAGGCACCATGGCAGAAAGGGGAGAGGAAGTTCACTTCCGGGTGCAGTGCTGGGGCATCAAGGATTCCAGAGTCATGGCAGAACTCTGTGTCAAAGAACATGAGCAGAGACTGCTGCAGGGCCAGTACTAGGGTTCCCAATGTAAGGCGGAAGCCTGGGACCATCTCACCCGTGACCTCATCAGTGCCACTGGCATACACCGAACTGGTGAGCAGGTCAGGCATCACTATGCCAACCTGAAGCGGCATAAGGTGGATCTCTTGGATCAGTGGATCCAAGAGGCTAGGACGGCAGGTGCTGTCCCAGCTGTGTGTAAGTATCACTCCACTATGTGTGTAATAATTGCCAGCTCATGTATATTATGGATAGGTATGGCTAAATATTCCTCTTATGTCCTTCACAGCAGCAAGTGAGTGGGCCACAAACCAGGAGGCCCATGGTTGTCGCTTGCAGAGGTTGTGACACAAGGCAGGTCAGTAATACTCTTGCATGTACTGTCATAGGAAACAAATCTAAAAGCATAAGTAAGGTAATTGACAGTATAAAACCTGTATTGTTTAAGGCAAGTACAGCATATACCAGAGAATTTGGCAGGAAGAGTCTCATATAGTTTGTATGTAAATAAAAGCATAATAGCCCAACAGTAAAGGTCTAACTGCTGGACTGCATGTGTACACTCTGGTATCATATGGTAATGTAGATTTACAATCACTTAATAGGTATGACTGTGTAATCCCCAGAGGTCATTT
>NC_056744.1:911750521-911798143 GCF_019279795.1 Protopterus annectens | reverse complement strand
CGCTGTAGGTGTACAGTATTGAAAGGGGTTTAGGCCTCAGTCAAAGCATGCCTGCAGAGAGAATGTGTTGACCGATAGACATTTGACAACAATATGTATGCCATACCTACATGTCAGGAGCCCTTGCTAGCATGTGCTGTACAGACAGTAGTCTACAGTTACATTCCACATGTCGGATCATTACCCAGTAGGGGTTATATACTGTGACACAGCTCACACACCAGGGGTACAACAAGGAGGCCTCAGAGTCCAGATATGCCTGCAGGTGTGCCTGTTGTCAGTACTATATTTAGCACTCTACTCTTGCCTGGGTAGGCACTGTTAACAGTAGTACTGCCATGATACACTACATGCCAGTGTGACAGCACATACCCTGGGCTATTACCCGTATATGTAACACAGTCACATGGATAACAGTGCTGTACAGGCCTCATATACATCTGTGTCCCACAAATGACACTCACACCCCTTGCTACTGTAATGACAGCACATAGGTGCATGTATTGTACATGGCATTATATACACTTATTACAGATGTCATTACACTGCTATGTTATCAGACTTGGTGGTCTGAGCTGGTTACAAGGGTTACACTATGCTTAGCAGGTATCAACATTGCTGCAATATAATAGCTGATCTGATTTATGCACTGGTAAGCGAAGCCTACACTGTGTAAATGCCCGTATGTTTACCCATAGCTTAGCACCATTTAGCCTCGCGCAAACCCGAGCAAACATGCTTAAAGATGCTCAAAACTGCCTTAACAACTCTGTATCCAACAGCCCTTGTTTTGCCCAGCAACAAAATGAACAGCCCTTGCAGGTCTTGAACCCAGGACCCTGTACACTAAAGTTACAGCACTTAATCACTACACCATGTCCACTGTGAAGACAGCTGTTGCTTTTCCAATATAACTGTCAATACACATATTGATTAGTATTGAACAATTGCCTTTACCCTCACAATTGTGTAGTACTTGTTATTAATATAACTGTTGCATCACATATGTTGTTTTATCATAATGTACACATAGCAGATAGGTACAGTGAGATACATCTGGGAGTGTATACACAACCGTGAGGCTTACACATGACAGGAATATAGATATATACATATAATCGGTTGATATATGCCTACATGTACATGCACGTGTATATTCATACATATGTCTGTATACACATCTGTTTAGTGCAACATATATATGGCCATGTGTCCATCTCTTCGTATGTAAATATATATATATATATATGTATATGCATATATAGCTATATATGTATGCACGTCCTATGTGTACAGGTATGCCTATTTATGTAGATATATATATATATATATATATATATATATATATATATATATATATATATATGTAGATATCTATAACTATATGTGCATACAGATCTATTCTAATATACCTATTACTGTCAATATATATGTAGATATCCATAAGTATATGTGCATTTGTATCTCTATCTGTATATGTGTAGACATATATTGCTGTGTATATGTATATATCTGAGTATTTATGTGTGTGTATCTATGTATATATATATATATATATATATATATATATATATATATATATATATATACATATGTGTGTGCATGTACATATCCATCTATGTACGTCAATATGTATATGTGTATATATCTATATAGATATATGGATAAGTATATACACATATATGTTCCCCAGATGTCCTGCACATGGAGAGGAGCCCTACCTCAGCCCCAATAGTCCCAACCTCTTAGTGCAAGGGGATGTCAGGTATGTATTGCAGGTATATATGTAGACTATTGCTACTGTGATAGGGGTTGTCTTCACAGACATGTTGTGTGTAGGAGGTCACATCTGCATTTAACATGTGCACCATTGGCCACAGACATCCTAAGGACATCATATTACAGCACCACTGCTAGCACAGTAATGATTCTGTGGACTACAGCAGAGATATATCCAATAAATGTGGACAGTCTGACACACTCTGGTCAGTCCAGAGGTATACACAGAACCCCTTAGTGCAAGACATGAGGACTGAGCCTGACAATGTGGATATTAATAGCCATGTAGATGGGTATATAACTTAAACACTGGTATACATTTGCCCCCATAGGTTATGCATTAACACACCCCTGTCTGTCCTGACACATACTAACCACTAGTACAGAGGTGCCATGGCCACATACTTCCCACTAGTTAGTGACATACATCTGTACAGTATCCCACCGCTTTGTCCAACATACACGACTGTTATGGTGGCCTGGCAGCAGTACATCTGGCAAGTATCTGGACATAACATCACACTGGGTAAGTAAACTAAGCTGCTAGGCAGACAACAAAGCACTGTGCAGGGTACAGGCAGATCGCCACAATACTGGCCTACATTTCTTATGGGGGAATACACATGTACCTGCATATATAGCAGGCTCTACAGGCATGTCACAGCACAGAGTAACAGACACCTGTGTGAACGTACATAAACACAACCAATTTGAACACAGCCACAGCCACATATGGTAGCTAGTGTAATATTACAGTATATGGACTATCTGATCAACACCATCCTCATATGTGCCACTCACACACTAACCCTACATATACTGGGCCACTACACAGTGTGGTCTGATGCCTGTCTGTGGTATAGGACATGTGTGTGTTTGGCCCTACAAACATGTAAGCCGATAGGGTAACATACATTGGAGCAGCATGTAACATCAGATAGAACAGGACCAAGAACAATGACATCTACCACAGTCTGTACGCAGGCCAAGGTACATATTCACAATACACACACTGTTGACAATCACCATAACTACACAGACCTCAGTACTGAACACATAACCACAGAATTCCCAGCCTATTCCTCAAAGATAACCCCTACTATACATAACATGTGTTGCATTCTGATATCGCACTGGCTTGTTATCAGATATGATGTCACTAAATTATGGAGTACAGAACATATGCACCTCTTACCACATGACATATGTACACAGGTTAACGAAAACAAAAAAACTCCACACTGTTTAAAAATACAAAACTGTTCTGCTTAGGCAAAAAACAACTCGCCGCTCTTTATTAAAACTTTAAACGTTAAAATATCTCAAACATTTTTCGTTTAAAGCAATGTTTAAACTTCTTCAGAAATTGGAAAACATCAGCATACTTTAAAGCATTTGCTTATATAAGAAGCAATTAATGGGTGCCCGCCAAAATTCAAACCAGTGAAAAATTTCTTAAAGTCACAGTTCTTACTTTAAAACATAACTTTTATATTAAACATAAAAACATATTTAATCTAATAATATTTCAAGGAGATGAAAAACAGGCAATAGACATGATAAATTTATTTAATAAGAGCACAATTTTTTTGTGATTCACTCATATTTTCAATGAAGAATCCATTGCTTACTTGGATGTGAAGTTGAGCAAGAATAGATTAAATGACTGCTATGAAGCGAATATCTTTAGGAAATCAACTTATTCCAACAAATTCTTACACTTCTCCAGTGAACATCCAATACACCAGAAAAAATCGGTAGTAAAAGGACAACTCGTCAGGGCAGCATGCATGATTACAACGGATATAGAATTTGATCGAGAATGTTTGTTTTTAAAACAGATGTTTATTAATAGGCAATATCCTTCTAGCTTTTTGGATCCCATATTAGAAGAAGTTAAAACAAAAAGACAACAGGGTTATTTTATTCCCATATTAAAGCGGAAATGTGTTATCACCTCAAATGAAGGAGCTCAAAACACTTATGAAGGGCAAATAATTGTAAGAGGAAGATCAAACAGTGAAAATTATAGTGCAGCGTGTATATTAAGGTTCTCTATGGACTTCAGTAGTATCAAGGAGATAATACTGAAAAACTGGAATATTCTTAATGATGATCATGCATTAATGTGTAAGTTAGGCCCGATGCCTAAAATTATTTGTAAGAAGGGTCCTAATCTTAAAAACATCTTGCAAAAGCATCAAAACAATAAACCATCAATAATGAATAGAGGGATGGGACAATGTGGAAATTGCCCTTACTGTTTGTATATGTCTTTAAGTATATCATCAATTATTAATGGTTATAAAGTCTATATAAAAGGGAAATTTAACTGTAATTCTAAAGGAATAGTATATTTAGCCCCCTGTCAATGTTGCCCCTGTTTTTATATTGGAAAAACGGAGCGGAGGCTAAGAGATAGGGTGTATGAGCATTTAAGAAGTATTAATCTACAAAAAGAAGACAATGCTCTATCAAGACACGTTATTGAATACCCCAATCATAAATTTTGCTTTAAAGTTATTTATCAACTTAAGCAAGATATGAGAGGGGGTCCATTCAATTTACTTTTAGAGAAAAGTGAATTGCTATGGCAAATTAAATTGAATGCCTTCACCTACCCAGGTCTGAACGAAAAATGCTCAATTATGAGCTTGTTAAAATTAAGAAGCTTAGAAAGATAGTTAATCGTATATAATTATAGATTACTAATACAAATATAAGAAAACAGGGTAGAACATTTTTATTATAATATTTTGTATAATATCTACATTTAAAGTGCTGCATAAAGTGAACAATTTTGTGATAAAATACTTTTTAATTTCATTCAATTTAATTTAATTTAGATAAACATTGACATATAAGACATATTAAATTATAATTTCATATTTAACTGGTTTGTAAGTTGGATTGTTTTCTGACTTTAAGTATAACTATATATATATATATATATATATATATATATATATATATATATAAAAATTTAATTTAATACCAGTTAATAATCAATTCCAATTATCACTTATGAGCTAGCTGGTGAGTTTATGTATAAAATATAAAGTATAAATATAAAATATAAAAATAAAAATAAATTTTTAATTTTAATTTATAGTATGAATTACTCATGACAGCTGTATTATTAGCAATTGCTTTGCTTAAGTCGCTGCACATATCTAAGGTCTTATTACTAAAAATGAATTGTTAGGATGTTGCATTATTTAGTAAGAATGTGCTTTCAAGACGTCTGATATTCATTTTTATTTGTTTTACATTGTATAATTAATGTTATAAATGTAGATAATAAAATAACATATAACCCAGGTAATTTTAATTAAGAATACAATTAAAAATGGAAAATATAATTTACATAAATATGTTTTTATGTTTAATATAAAAGTTATGTTTTAAAGTAAGAACTGTGACTTTAAGAAATTTTTCACTGGTTTGAATTTTGGCGGGCACCCATTAATTGCTTCTTATATAAGCAAATGCTTTAAAGTATGCTGATGTTTGCCAATTTCTGAAGAAGTTTAAACATTGCTTTAAACGAAAAACGTTTGAGATATTTTAACGTTTAAAGTTTTAATAAAGAGCGTTGAGTTGTTTTTTGCCTAAGCGGAACAGTTTTGTATTTATGTACACAGGTTGACAGAGTTGTGGCTGGGGGCACAAACACAGGGCCAATATGTTGCTGTGATAACCTCATACATTTATTGTTGTAACAGGGTTTTGTGACATATGTCCTATGAGGGTTATGAAGTCAGTAACTCTCATGTCTGTCACCATGTACTGTCTGCAATCCTCACACTATGCTTCTACAGTTCATAGATAGGTGCTCTATGTGTAACACAGGAAGCAAAAGGCACTAAACACTGCCAAGTTTGCAGATGACCCTACAGATGGGTGCTTCCTCAGAAACATAGCACTGTCATGACAGGTATTAAAACATGTAGACCAGCCATATCCACACACACCCTGTTAAACCAACATTGCTCCAAATGCAGAATAGCATCACATACATTCTGTAGTCATGTCAGGTACATCCCCCTCCTGTGTGTTGGCCTGTTTCCACAGTGTATGTTGTTAGAGGTAAATACCCAATCCATCTGTGATGCTGTTTTAGGTCCTGCTCACAGTGAATAAAAAGGTCCAACACCAACATGATGTTCCTAGATATTGAAGTGTGTTTCCATGCAACGGGCTATGGGAATGTTACCACAGCTGTTCCACATGCAATCAGCTAGAGGAGGGCTGCAATTTGTGCTGAGGCCATCAGCTGATCATGAGCATCACTTACAAAACACATGCTGCTTAAGCAAAGCAGGTGTACATCTCCAAATCCACCACAGAGGGAGTGAGAGAGGCAGAGAGAGCAAAGATATGTCAGTGAGGGGGTGGGAGAGTAAAAACTAAGCATGTTTGTGTCACACACCTACCAGTACAGAGTATCAAACCCCTGACTGACTATGTATTGTTATCACATGTCTATGCAGTTATTGGATGCGCCACATAGCTTACATGTTGAGGAGTTCTCCAAACGTATATGTGATGGTGAGTGACATCTGCAATAGTGATACAGTAGTGATACAGTAGGTGTAGTACATGTGCCTGTCCACATGAACAGTTGTCAGTGTCAACACAGCCACAATCTCTTTGGGACCCACACACATTGACACACTGGCAGGGTCAAGAATGCACCTCCTCACTAGTTAGTTTGCCACAATACAGTACTGTTCAGGTATCACATGCACCACAGGGTTTATCCAGAGGTTATATGGGCAATGGGTATGTGGAGGTGTCTGACATCAGACAGCATGCTTCGGTATGCCAATGGGGGATGTAGTGAGTGTGAATGTGGTCAGAAGCATCATAACCCACACACACAGACACAGGGTGCCAGTACTGACATGCATGGCTGCATTGCTTCATGGGTGTGTAGTGGTCAACTGTACCAGAAGGCTATACAAGGCTAGGTGATGGGTATACCTTGGCATCAGGCCACATGACAATGGACTGCAGTGTGGCTCAGGGGCGTCGTGTCTGGATTGGCACACAGAGGTGGGTATTGTATTCACCATCCAGTCACCTGGGTAACTATTGTGTGTGGCTATTGCTGTGCATTGCTTGCCATGTATGTGTTCATTAGTCTATGACATGGATGGTGTCTGGGATGTGGACACATCCCACATGCATGTACAGTGACATGTAGAACTGTACCTGAAGTATCTGGCCCATGTTGTGTACACAGATTCTTATCATCAGATGTGCCTGTCCTGACCTCATGTGGTGGGAACAGGTAATGGACAGCAGGTTGGCTCTGCACCTACATTGATAGCATGATACAGGTATTCCCTGGTGTCAGTGGCATCTGTCCATACAGAGCATGTGTTAAAGGCATGTATGTCCTTTGTAGGTCACATTTGATGGCACCACAGGTGCTGCAGGTGTCCAGTCGGGAACATAGTGAATGCGCACTGTCTGCATATACGTGCCTATTGTACTGATGGACAGGGTGCCATGCCCTCTGTAGTCTGCTGCAATCACACCATGGTTACTATCTGTGGGCAATATGCAGGGTACTACCACCATAGCGGTTGTTGCCTAGGCAAGTGAGTTTGCATATGAGACATGGGTTGAGAGTGTTCTCTGGATAATAGAAGGATTGCTAACTCTGTTCGCCAGGCCTTGATGTCACATGTAGGGGTATGGATTTGCACCCCAGCTTCTTGGCTATTTCACATCTGTTATCCTTGTATGGTGGACATTGTGACATATAATAGGGCCACCATATAAGACATTTGCATATCCCGCTCCACAATGAGTCCAGTTGTTACACCCTCACGGCCTCCTCCACACAGAATATGAATGACAAACACACACACACACACACACACACACACACACACACCATGTCTGGGATTAGATATCCTACCTAACTAGTTTATTACACTACAGCACTGGGCAGTTATAGGATGCTCCAAGGAAATTACTGGTGTACTCGTTCCCCAAAGGCGATTTCACTGTGAATTACATCAACAGCCTTGACAAAGTAGGACATTTGATCTGTAGTGAGTGTGACTAGCCTAAAAAGCATCTCTCCCTACACAGAAACATATATACACACTTGCTATGTGTGGGAATAGAACCCCTACCACAGTACTATATCATACTACAGCATTATGCTGTTATAGGACATGCCATGGAGATTACTAGGCTACACTGTTCTCAAAGGTATATTTCACAGTGAATGACATCAGCAGCCTTGCCAAAGCAGGGCATTTGATCTGTAGTGAGTGTGACTAGCCTAAAAAGTATTGCTCCCTACACAGACAGTAACACACACACACACACACACACACACACACACACACACACACACACACACACACAAAAGTTGCCATGTCTTTGCTTAGAACTCCTACCTAACTAGGTTATCACACTACAGCATTACACAGTTATAGAACAAGCCATGTAGATTACTGACTTACACCTTTCCCAAAGGTGTATTTCACAGTGAATGACATCAGCAGCCTTGCCAATGTAGGGCATTTGAATTATAGTGAGCATGGCTAGCCTAAAAAGCATTGCTCCCTACACAGACAGTAACACACACACACAGTTGCCATGTCTGGGATTAAAAGTACTACCTAACCAGATTATCACACTACAGCATTACACAGTTATAGGATGCTCCATTAAGATTACTGAGCTACACATTTCCCAAAGATGTATTCCACAGTGAATGACATCAGCAGCCTTGCTAAAGTAGGACATCTGAATTGTAGTGAGTGTGACTATCCTAAAAAGCATTTCTCCCTACACAGACATAGACACACACCAGTTGCCATATTTGGGATTAGAACACCTACCTAACTAGGATATCACACTATAGCATTACGTAGTTATAGGATGCACCACAGAGATTATTGGGTTACAATTTTCCCAAAGGTGTATTTCACAGTGAATGACATCAGCAGCCTTGCCAAAGTAGGACTTTGGAATTGTAGTGAGCGTGACTAGTGTAAAAATCATTGCTGCCTACACAGACAGAGACACACACACACGCAGTTGCCATGTCTAAGATTAGAAGTCCTACCTAACTAGATTATTACACTACAGCATTACACAGTCATAGGACACACCACAGATATTACCAGGTTACAACTTTCCCAAAGGTTTATTTCACAGTGCATGACATCAGCAGCCTTGCCAAAGTAGGACATTTGAATTGTAGTGAGCATGACTAGTGTAAAAATCATTGCTCCCTACACAGACAGGGACACACACACATACAGTTGCCATGTCTGGGATTAGAACCCCTACCTAACTAGTTTATCACCCTCCAGCATGATGCAGTATTTGGACATACCACAGAAATTACTGGCCTATGCTATTCCTAAAGGTTTATTTCAAAGTGGATGACATCAACAGGCTTGTCATAGTAGGGCTATGGGGAGGGCAGTGTGCGCATGGGCCATAACCCATTCATCTAGCGGTTGACACACCACATGCATGCACACGCAGGGTTATATTCCGCAGGTAGGTGTATACAGCTGCTATATGACCACTGCCTTGTACAGTCATGTTGCACAGCTAGCACTTGCACCACATAGTCTGTAATGTTGACGGATACCAGTGGCTAATTTCTACAGTGAGTGACATTTACACATCATGTGGTTGTAGCCATTTGGCTGTGTGTTGGGTGGGACAGGCCTCATGATGGATGGCTCTTTGTCACAGTCACTCCCTTCCACACACATCTATGTATGTCTACCTTTTGCTTATTATAGTGTGTTGTCCTTGGATGTATGTCTGTATTCCTATCCACTGTGTGTGCAAAGCATGACTGGTGCATACTGAGGAGTGTATGCACTAACATCTGCAACAGTCAGATATGTATGGTCCACTGTTGTTTGCAGATATGGTCTTCATTTGTTTGTGTGTGAGCATGCCCAGTATGACCTTTCAGTATGTTGTCTGACATTGCCTTAATTTCTCTGTGTGTGTGAGCATGCCCAATATGCCCTTCTGTATTGAATGTGTGGATCCACTCCAGGTCATTTGTACTCCAGTGCAGACCTTTGTGTTGTACACCTACAGGTAGCAAACTGTTTCTGTAGGGTATCCGTAGATCATTTGGCACTATGGGGACAAACTGTGCAAGAGATAGTGTGTACTGTAGGTGATTGTGTCTGTGCTGCTTTTGCTACATGGTACTGGTGTTAGCAGAGATATTCACACATGTGTACTCTTATACACTGTGATGTTTTATGTCCTCAAGTACTGTTAGGTGGACATTCTTGCTCACAGCGATGTCCTGGGGAACAACAGTAAATGCAGCTGTGTACTGTATTGTGGGCAGACACCTACATATTCATGGTAAGTTATGCCATTTTGGAGGGGGAGTTGCAGACTCTTGCTGCTGGGTCTGTGTTTCCAGTCCAGCACCTTGGTACAGTGCTGGCAGGGGATCCCATACTTGTACATCCATCGGCATGACAGTATGGCTTTAACTTGATGTGGCAATAACTCACAGCTGTACAGATTCCCACAGGTTACTCATAGGCAGGGGCCATGAGTCAGGACATTACCCCCATCATGGTGTAAGGGCAGGTTTGTAGCCACCCATTTATGTGTTTGCAGCCAGGGATAGTGTGTGCACACAGCTGTGTGTCGGACCTTGCATATCCATGCTGCCCATGCTCCCACCCCCTATATTATTCTATCCTCTGCCATACAGTATGCATACAATCTCTGATACTTTCCCTAAGGTTATCACCTCATCACAGCTATGTTTCAGTGTCGGTCCACAGTTCATTCAGTGGGACATGGTGGAGATGTTACTGTGGCTTGTTCACATGGCCTTGCATATGGCTTATGTGGAGTGTGTTATGTCGTTATGTGGGTGTCCATGACATAGCATACATTGGCAGTACATGTGAGACACAGGCCTTTGTCAGAGGCCTGTAGGCCATTTGGTGATGATGCAGGCCAGCTGTTGCAGGCCGTTGCATTCTGTCTGTCCTACAGTCCCAGACCGCCATACAGTATATTCCTCTGGGGTGACAGGGTAGGTGTGCTAGGTGTTCATGCCAATACTTTCTATCAGTACTGGTCAGGTGGTGCGGATGCTGGCAGGGTGCTACCTACAGCTAGGGACCCCACCTGCATGGGACACCTGCACTGCATGATACATTCTGTCACTATTGCCATATACAGGTGGTAGTCATGTTGTACCCATTCCCAACAGCAGGGATACAACCAGAGAGGTACCTGTGGGTGGTGTTTGGGTGAGCTGGGTGCATGTGTGCTATGGACACTACTTGCATCTGACGCACAGATATGCATGTTGGCATTCCAGTTATGGTGGCATTTGCAGGTACATCATCTGTTTCCCAATACATCAGTCCTACCATGTTTGTGACCTGCAAGTGTTCGGGCAGCCTACACCGGTATTCCCGACTACAGGCCCAGATAATGTGATTTATACCTGTATGTACAATTCCAAGGGTGTGTCCATTTCACAGTTGCACATTATATACTGTATGTCTGGGGTACTTTCCCCTGTGTACTGCTTGTATATCTAGCCCAACAGCCATGCCATGTCAGTCTTTCAGATGGTGACTCATATTACCACCATACATTTACAATGGCTTACTGCTAGCATGTGTTATACCGGTGGGAATTGTCTTTGGCACTGCAGTTGTGAGGACTTGGCCATGTCATCAGCAGTAGTGGGCAATGGCCACCAGGTCATACCTCAACATGCATACATACTGACTACTCTCACACAATATGAAACACACACCAACCTGACACACACATACCTGCATATTGTGCAAATGTTACAATCTATCCTGCTACCTTGGCCACCTCTAGGCATCCGTGTTCCACTGGTATTGTACCTACACATCCATGTCACTACATTTCTATATAGGATTGAGGGGGCACACCTGACTGTTACTACATAGGATATGGGGGGCACACCTGACTGTTTCTACATTGCTACACAGGATTGGGGGGGCACACTTGTCTGTTACTACATTTCTACATCGGATTGGGGAGGCACACCAGACCATTACTACATTTCTATATAGGATTGGGGGGCACACCTGACTGTTACATGTTGGAAGGCACACCTGACTGTTTCTACATTTCTACACAGGATGGGGGGCACAACTGACCATTACTACATGTCTATGTAAGATTGGGGGGGCACACCTGACTGATACTACGGTCTACATAGGCTATGGGGGGCATACCTGACTGTTTCTACATTGCTACACAGGATTGGGGGGGCACACCTGACTGTTACTACATGTCTACATAGGACTGGGGGGCACACCTGACTGTTACTACATGTCTATGTAGGGTTGGGGGGCACACCTGACTGTTTCTACATTTCTACACAGGATGGGGGGGCACACCTGACTGTTACTACATTTCTACCTAGGATTGGGGGGACACCTGACTGCTACTACATGTCTGTATAGGCTATTGAGAGCACACCTGACAGTTTCTCCATTGCTACACAGGATTGGGGAGTGCACATCTGACACTTGTACACATTTGCTATGACTGTACTGGTATGTCAGCTACTCCATTTTATTCTGTTTTCTAACCTATCATGCTGACTAGAGGCATTTCAGTGTACTACAGGTCCTATGTTTGATTGACCTACATATTAGTTTCTGACTTCCTACCCTTCAGAACTAGCATCCTGCTGCCTGAACTGATGTGGTCTGTCTGTGTAAGCCTGGGGCAGGAGGCTACCCATAGGCATTATTCAGTGGCCTTAGCACAGCCTTTGTTTGTGTTTGTATACACCTGTCCTGCTTGCTGTGACTGCTGTTTGGTATGTGAACCTCCCTGACTGGCATGTGTGCATCATATGGACACACATGTGGCCCAGCACATTTCCTGCAGTGAGTTTTGTCAGCATGTGTAGTACTGACTACTATGATGACACCAGTATTTGTTACAGATCTCATGCTGCTACTATAGGTGTCTACTATCTGCTGGCATCTTATTCAGCCACCAGATTACCCTGCATGCTCACATCCATACCATAGATACAAGTAACTACACATGCTACTCCAATCAGCAGTCAGTAAGGGGAGTGACTTACCTTGTGGGTGTGCAAGTATTGAGGAAGGTGCTGGGGGCTGCCTATGTTGGGTGTGCGTAGTACACTCCCTATACATGGCTGGCCAGAGGTAGTGTCATGTTTGGCATCCCTTTTACTGTATGTGTGAGTCAGAGAGAGGTGTCATTCCCTGGGTCCCTACTGTGTCAGTGTATGTGCTATGCATTGCCTCTTTGCCAGGGCCAAGGCATACTGGACATGCCTCCATCTGCCTACTGGGACAGGCTCAGGTTGTTCCTACTCTGAGTCACTCTGTGCCTGTGCAGGCCTTGGCATTGACTGGGGGGGGGGCTGTGTGGCCCTGCCTCATGCTGTTCCTGCTGCAGCTGTTTCCACAGGATCATATTGTGTAGCATGGCACATACAATAAAAATATGGGTACACGTATCTGGTGAGTACTGCAAGGCTCCACCGGATGTGTCCAGGCACCAGAACCGTGACTTGAGCATCCCAAACACACACTCTATTACGATTCTGGTCTGTGCATGTGCCTCATTATGGAGTTCTTCTTCGGGTGTGTGTGCATTTCTGATGGGTGTCATCAGCCACAGCTCCACTGCGTAACCAGCATCCCCCACTAGGTGACCGTAAGGGATGTCCCCATTGGCAAATCTCTGGTACAGCTGTGTCAGATGCCAGATGTGGGAATTGTGATAGCTTCCAGGGCAGCCAGAACATACATTCATTATAATGCCCTGGGCATCACACACTGCCTGGCAGTAGATGGAGGTGAAGCCCCTGCGGTTGATGTAGACCCTATCCCACTCACCGGGTGGTGCTTTGATGCATATGTGCATGCAGTCTATAGCACCCACCACCTCAGGGTATTCTGCTATTTGGTGGAAGAGAAGCATATTGCTGACCAACACCTGACAGGTGCTGAGGAAATATATGTGCTTACCAGCATGTACTGACATGGCATCCAGCAACTGGTGGAATACTCTTGATGCTGATGCCTGTGAGATCCCCATGATATCCCCAGTCGGGCTTTGGGAGGTACCTGTGGCTAGTATTCCTAGGCCTACACATACCTTGGTATCCACTGGTATGGGTTCCCCTCTGTTAGTTCTGTGTGTCAGGCATGGCCGGCACAGCTCAACAATTTTTTGTAGGAGGTCCCTGTCCACCCTATAGTGCTCCACTATCTCCAGCTCGTGTAGCCCCTGGTAGGTTACCCTGGGTCTGTACACCCTTCTCCGTCTCTTCACTGTGGGTTGGTCGACAGCATTCTCATCCTCACCACCCTCAACCTCTTCCACATGTTGATGTCTGATAGCTGCTACAGCCCCTATCATTCTGTTGTTTTTGTTTATTAAAATTTCCCCTCTTGTATACACCGGTGGTGTAGAGTGCGAGAAAAACCAGAGGGAATGGTGTTTGCATAGTTTATAGTAGTGTTCTGGGCTGGGCTAGTCTGCTTCTTGTGTAATTGGCTGATTCTGATACATTTCACCTACCAGCTATGCTAGTTCTCCTGGATTACCTTCCTACTGCTATTTTTCCTTCCCATTGCCTTCCTGTTTAAGCCCGGGGGCACACCAAGCAAACACAGTGCTCAAATGTGCACAAAGCTGCTATTTCATGGTTCACTTTTTATTTTTCCTTTAAAATCCGGTGTGCGGCGGGCACACCTGCTTAGGCAATGTACAGAGTGCTAGGCAGCCTCAGACACACCCCCTTGCTTAGCTCTGCTAAGCTAGGAGCAGACCTGAGCAGCAGGGATTCAATCTGCTTACAGTATGCCTGACACACACCCCTATGATGTCAGCTAACTCCTAGGCTTGCACCAAGCTTTCCTGCTCTTACACTGGTGGGTGGTGACTAGCATGCAGGGGAAATCTGCAATTCAGTATCATTCACCTCATTTGCATAGGATTGCATGCTAATGTATAGTTACATGTCCCACACTGAGCCTCCCCCCTTAGCAACCACTATTCACTGGCCATGTTGTCTTCTGCCTGCCATTGAGTATAATGGCAAAATAGTGATTTTGGTTAGAATGCTTATTTTATGTTATTTTTCTTATTTTCTGCACAATCCCTTTTGCGCGCCACTGCCCTACACTTAAACAGCTGAGATTGGATAAAAAAAATAAAAGTGGATTCTTTTAATTTTGCATGTTTTCCATGCCAATGGCCTTATAGTTGGCCATTGGCATGCTTTCTACATGATATCCTCCCTTTATTTGCAGCTGTCATGGCTCTGTTTTGTAATCTGCAGAAATGTACTCCGTTACTAGCGGAGTACATTTCTGCAGATTACATGAGTCCTGCATGGCCGGTTTACAGCTTCTTGGATCGCAAATTCACCTCAGTTGCATGGATTTCTCCTGCAAATGGGGTAATTTGCATACAGGGGCTGAGTCCGTGCAGGACTAGTGCCGGAGCACTCGTGCACATCCCTACAGGTTATTCCTGGATCGCACAGCAGACTTATTGCCTGCTGGAGCTCCTGCACTAGTCCTGCACACCATGCAGGGCTTGCAGAATCCAGGGGTAAATTAAACAGATAAGAGCCAAGAAACAATTTCTGTGATACTTCAAAGGCAATTGCCATATATTTATGTTTTGTACTTCTTCTGATAACACATTGACATCTGCCGGTGTGTCAATTCATGATACAATTACTCAAAAATAGATTAGACTTAAATAGAACAATGATGTTATATGGAGTCATGAGGCAAAGTATTAAATGCCTTAGCTAAATCCAGAAACACTACTTCAAACATAAGACCCATGTCAGTAGTTTGTGTCAATTGATAGTAAAACTCCACAAGATTAGTAAGTGTTAATTTACCAGCTGCAAAGCCACGTCGATCAATATCTTTCCTATGTAAGCTGTTATCTTGATTTTGTGAAAGCTGGCATCTTCCAAAGGTTTAAGATATTAATGACATTAAACTCACAGGTCTGTAATCAACTATGCTCAACTTGCCAGTTTTTCCAAAGTGGTATTACAGATGAAACTTTCCAAGAATTAGAAACATGCCAGGTAGTTATAAGTCCATTAAAAATTATATTAAGAATGGGAGTCAGTTCTACTTAAAGTGTACACATTAGGACACTAGGAATGTTATCTGTTCCCATGATAGTATTTGCCCAAAATTTGCTTATAGCATTATTCACCAGATTCCAATGTTGTTGGACACTTACCCCCAGATTTACTAAACTTCCGTGCAGGACTAATCTAGTCCTGTATGGAAGCAGCAGCTTAAGAGGAGGACGGCAGTGTGACATGCGTATTAATGAAGGTGCACTGCCTGAACTCCTAATGCTACAGGGAGCGTGGACGAGTGCAGGAGGCGTGTCTGAGAGCAGAGCTCTCAGAATAAACACGCTCCTGCAAAGCAGAACAGAAGAAAGTGTAAATAAATGAGCAAGACCACTCATAGGTGTCTGCATATCCCCACCAACAGTCCCCATGTGTTCAACAGCAACAGTACATTTAAATAAAATGAAGAAACCCTTTTATTTATTTTCTTTAAAACCCGAGTACAGCTAACCATAGGTGCGTGGGTGTGCCCATCACCTAGCTATGGTTAAAGCATCTGAAAAGGCTGAAGAGGATAACAAGGAATATTTGTGCAAATGAAGCAACACAGCAATAGTGTAGTGGTTAGAGCATCCAGCTAATGAACAAGCATTCCCGGTTTGATTCCCTTTGCAGCACGTGTCATTTTCTATGTGAAATCTGTATATGAACATAATTTTACATCTTTTGCCGTATAACCTACATAATATCATTTAAATGTGAACTGGAGTATTGCATGAAATGTACATGTGAAGAGTCAGTGTCATAATGAATAAGGCACTAGTAAGCAGGTTTAAGCACAAATAAGTAGTAGTAAGCATATATAAGCACTAGTAAGCATATTTAAGTGTGTTTGCATGGGGATAAGCATTGCCTACACAGTTAAGCAAAGTAGAAGCTGAGTGTAAGAAACTGTAACCGAAGGTTAGCAGTACTTACCATCACGCAAACCCATGCAAACCTGTATACAACTGCTTTAAAGTGCCTTAATCACTCTGAATCCAATGGCCCATGTTCTGCCCAGCAACAAAATAAACTGCCTCTGTAAGGCTCAAATACAGGACTCTGTACACTATAGTCACAGTAGTTAACCACTAAGCCATAACAGCAATAAATATGCATGCGGTATCAGAAAACTAATCCTCACCACAGGAAAATCAAACCAAACATGTGAACTCAATCTATGTACAGTGTGATGTTGGATAACCTGCCACAGAACATAAATATGTGAACTGGAGTACTGCAGTAAGCATAGATTTGAGGTGTTATGGTAATAAAGTATTGAAGTTCCCAGGACCCCATACAGTGTATGTACACATGAATCATGGATATCAGACACATATATAACCTGTAATGAAGAATAAATCATTGCCAAATGGCAAATATAGTGATAATTGACTATGAAGCAATGCTAACCATAGCACAGCTCATGTTAGTAAGGGTAAGCAATGTGTAGGGGAGCCAATTCAATCTTCATAGTGGTATACCTCTTTAAACAGTGCCAACCTCATGTAAGCAGGTGTGCCCATAGCTTAGCCTTTTCAAAACTGGCCAATCATGACAAAGTGCGGGAAAACGGCCATATTTAAACCCCACAGGCAGGAATACATCTCATAACAGGTTGTAGCTTCCCACTGCAGGCAGAATGGCTGGTGTGGTTGAAGGCACTCGATTCAGAACGCAGCACTGGGGCATCCAGGAATCAAAATTCATGGTATGGCTCCTGGTAAAACACCATGATCAGAGACTACTGCAGGGCCAGTACCAGGGCTCACAGTACAAAACAGAGGTCTGGGACAGTCTCACCCATGTCCTCACCAGTGCCACAGGTATCCCCCGAACTGGTGAGCAGGTCAGGCACCACCATGCTGACCTGAAGCAGCAGAGGGGGGATGTCCTGGAACTATGGATCCAGGAGTGTCGACAGATGGCCAATGCCCCAGTACTATGTACACATTCTACTAAGTAGTAAAAAATTGCATAGCTTGTGTATACTATGGATAGGTATGGCTAAATATCAATGCATTTCTCTGACAGCTGCAGATGAGTGGGCTGCGAACCAGCAAACACATGATGCTAGGCTGCAAAGGCTGTGTTAGGTTAGTAATCAGCCTGCATGTACTGTCATAACAAAGATTATAAGAGCCTTTGAAAGTGTTGAACCAGTAGAAATAAATGAGTTAACAGTCTGTGAATAAAGGTATAACCCCTGGAGTGCTTCTGTTTACTCTACTCTCATATGTTTGCAATCGGTTCCATAGTATAAATAGTACTGTTGTATCTTAAGCAGTGTCACCCACACCATGATATGCAGATAAAATGGGTATGAAGTTCTGCATAACAATGTTGGAAGTGCCAAGAGGTTGGTCATATCATACAAGTTAAGGAGACTTAGAAAGCAGTCGAAAGCTGTACATCAATTCCCTGATAGCACAGTGTACTGTGATGTTAGCAATACTTTTTGTCACACACAGCAGGGGTTTGACTCCTGGGAGTGCTTCTAAGTTGTATGCATAATCATACCCCACAACCATACAGACTGTGATACAACGTTCAGATAGAAAGCTGTATGCATAATTACACCCAATTGTACAGAATTTGCTTGAATGATCAAATTCTATGTTGTATGCATATTTATACCCCACAACTGTTCCAATCTGTCCAGTATGTCCAGATAAATGGCCCATATCACCAGCTTGGTACCCTGTTCCCCTAAAAATTCAGTGTGATGATCCAAGAAATGTAGGCAGCTGTCAATGACATATTACTGATAGTCAAACGTGTACATAGTCAGAGAATGTATATGAAACCAACCTGTCATTCTAGCACCTCACCCAATGTGTATGACAGCAATTCTCAACACATGTTACATTAACACCTGCAGCCTGTCACACCTGTATTTAAGACACAGGTCACGTATATAATAATCTCTAAACATACCAGTGTACAATATAAGGCCATTGTGTAGTGTAATAAAACATGTCAGGGAAAGATCACTGCAGTGACTAAGAATGTTGTGAAAACTGCAAGGATATATTAGTTGTTAATTGAATCCTCTCTCTCTCCCCTACCATATGTGCATAATAACCCAAAGACACTCCTCAACTGGTATGTGTACACTCCAAACATTTTTGGGACATATGTCCTAACGGTTAATAAATATTCACATTTGTTTCTATGCATGTGCTATGTTAAAATACACCAATATTGGTGGCCTGTTGCCATCAATGAAACCCGCATGCTCCTGTAATGGCCACTGTTGTTCCATATATGCATGTGTTCTGCTTGCTCTGCAACTGTGTTAAATCTGGTATGCCGGGTTAATGGAAATACCTATGCATGCTGTCATAACTAATCCTGAATGCTGTTGACTGTTGCTAACCCATATCTGTCATAAATCTGCGACAACACAGCTCGTATGGGAAGGCCGGTCCCAGTGGACCCACCTGTCCCACCTCAGCAGACGATGGCACCAGGCACCAGCATATCTGGGGCCCAGCCTAGGACCTCCTCCTCCACGGGCCCTGCACCACCTTCGGGAGGAACCACTGCAGGGGATGGGGCTCGCCCCCACCTCAAAGCGGGCGCGGAAGGGAACCTGTCACCCATCAACAGGTCCAGGCCGTGGTGCATAGGGAGCTCAATCTGGAGTATCGAGAGCGTCTACGCCAGCTTGAGGGCCGAGTGGCACTATTAGAGGGTGAGCCTGCCCCTCCTACACAGCTCCCAGAACAGCCACCTTTGGGGCTGTGAAGGTGCAGTGGTGACTGCCCATGGGTGGGGACCTCAGTCCCACTGTTTCCAGTTGGGGGCTCATGGGCTTGCGATTTCCAAACACCCCTCCCTGTCCAAGGTGTTTACCCCCCACATGTGTCATATACCGGCCCTGTTTGTATCTTGTGTGTCTTTTCTGTTAACCTACCCAACCTCCCTCCCCAAATATACCTACTACTCCTCCCCAACATCCCACTCTCACCTGAAAAAAAGGGCAATCTGTTCCCACAAAACCATACATAGCTGTTTATTTTGCACACGTGTCCACTGGACACATGTAATCTGGTCTAATTGGCATCACAATGAATATAAGTTCTCCTCATCCCTCTCCCAGGGGTTTGAGGGTCCAAAATTACCTGCAAATATAGTGTATATGCACAGCTGTTGCTGTAGAAGAAATGGGCAGCTATGGACCTTTCCTATACCCTTCCTGCACATGCCTAGCTATTTTGCCTGCTGTCTTTCCCTCTTTGTGCCCCATTTTTCAGCACTTTCCTATTAACCCCTTTTTCTTTTCTTTTAAAGGAATTAGTGCGGGGGTAAGTGGCAGTAAGCACTGTTGAGCAGCGGTAAGTGAGTTTGCGTGGGTTTGCATGAGGTTAAGCTATGCCTACACAGGTTGAGGAATCTGAAGCCAACTGACTGTAAGAAAACATAAGCGGAGGTTGGCAGTGCTTACCATCGCGCAAACCCACGCAAACCCGCTTACAACTGCTCAAAAGTGCCTTAATCACACTGTAGCCAATGGCCCTTGTTCTGCCTAGCAGCAAAATAAGCAGCCTCTGCTAGGATCAAACCCACTACCCTGCACACCATAGCCAAACTGATTTACCACTAAGCCATCTCAGATATACATATGCTTGATGTATTCACAAACATATCATCCAGCCCAGTCATTCGACAGTAAAGAGAATGTATTCCAACATGTAGATGTATGTGTGTGAGTAAATATATTAATGTCTAAACGGTTACAACATATTGATATATGTATGTATATATATATATATATATATATATATATATATATATATATATATACATACATAGATGCATATAAATATCTATGAACATAAAATCATGCAAATGCTTACATCTATAGATATATATGTCCACATTTACATGTCTAAATGTATACAGCAGGTTATATACTTATATTAGCAGATACACACACACACACATATATATATATATATATATATATATATATATATATATATACACATATATATGTATATACAGACATACATCTGTAGATAATGAGGAAATAAAACATATATGTTGTCATGCAACGTTAATTGGGTTGAGATGCCCCACACAATATATGTCTGGTATGTATAGGTATACCCCTCAGCCAAGCACGACCCCCCCCTGTAATACAGAACCAAGTGTTGCAGATCCCATAACCAGAACCAGACACAACATGGCTATCCCTAGGATACATATACACAGACACATATATGCAGATACAGGTATATGTGTATATATATATATATATATATATATATATATATATATATATATATATGTGTTTGTGTAACTACACATACACACACAGAGATTTGTACAGTAATATGCATATGTACTACATGCATACAATATGGAGCAGCCAGTTTTCCTACAGGCACCAACTTACCAACTAGAAACTGTATGAGCCACCCATACGAATGACATTCATGGCCTGCAACATATACCCACAGAGATATCAAAGGGTATAACACCACACACAGGTGTGCATAAATGAATGTGAAAGCTTTATTTGTGTACTATGACAGTTGTATATGCCATGGCATATAGCTGTTTAGACATTGACATCCATATGAGCAGTGTAATGCAACTGTGAAACAGTTATACTAAGACAGTAGTCTGAAAAGGTTGACATATGTTGCTGTCCAGGCCAAGGCCTCATAGGTTCATAGGTTCATACTAGGCTATCTGCCCTAGGGCATTTATAAGCCTAGCCAGAGTGTGTTTGGCTTTCACCACCCATTTTAAATTAATTTTGCTATGCCCTTTTTCGAGGTTAGTATACTGTGCCTCTATCTAACATTGACACAGAAGTGATACCTGGGGTAAACCTACGATCTCCCATCCACTCATCAAGATTCCTCTTGAAGAGAGGCAATGAGGGACTCTGCCTAACCTGGACTGGGATTTTATTCCAGAGTGAATGGAGCCTCTGGGTTATGAATCTGTCCCTCCAGCATGTCCTATTTATTTCATTGCTGAGGTTCAAGTCTCTCGAGCACATAGCTCGATGGGATTTGGATTTTCTGAGGTGCAGCATGTCCATTAATTCCAGGTTGGACGTGGCTTTATACATCAGGGACAGATCGCCTCTGAGCAGGCGGTATGCCACTGAGTAGAGCTGGAGTTTCTTTAACCGGACAGCATATGGCATCTGTTTGAGCCCTTTGATCCTCTTGGTGAGGTACTTTTGGGGTCTTTCCAGTTGCTGCAGATGTCTGGTAATTTACATCCCAAAAGGGGCATTGTACTCAATTATGGGCCTGATGAGGGATGAGTAAAGAGGCACGATGACCTCCCCTGATCTAAATGTGAATCCCTTCATGATTAGGTGGGCTATATAAAATGTTTTTCTAACCACTTTGGCCATGTGGTTTGTCAAATGAGAGATTGCTATCAACTTGGGTCCCCAGGTCCCTAATTACTTCTTCTGTACTAAATGGATTACCACTTATGTGGTAATTTGTGGGCACTTTGTTTTTGCCAAAGGGGATGACTATACACTTTTTGGCGTTTAGCTTGAGGCCATGGCTCTGGCACCAGTTGTCTGTTTCTATGAGGCCCTTTTGGAGGATGCTTGTGTTGGCTGGAGAGTCGATTATGGCCCCCAGTTTGCAGTCATCTGCGAACTTGGTCAGCCACAGTCCTTCCATGTCGGCCTCTACCTCTGAGAAATATATACCGAACAAGAGAGGTCCCAGGACTGAGCCTTGTGGGACGCCACTTGTAACTGGTTTGGAGTCTGACATGGCTCCAGCAATTCTAACCATGTGAGTTCTGTCCTTGAGCCAGTTTGCAACCCATCTAGTGACATAGGGGTTTATATTTAAGCTGGTGAGCTTATCTATAATGCCCTAGTGGGTATTGTATCAAGGCTTTGCGAGGTCCAGGTAGGCTGTGTGGACCACCTTCCCTCGTCAATGGCCTTGGTGACTGTTTCAAAGAAATCGACCAGGTTTAAGAGGCAGGATCTGCCCTTAACAAAGCCAAACTGGGTAGGATCCAGTGTCTGTAGGTCCCCAATATCTTTATTTATGAGGTCCATGATGATCCTTTCCATAGCTTTGCAGACCAAGCTAGTCAGGCTTATGGGGCGATAGTTTCCAGGATCCATTGAGGCACCACCTTTGTGGAGAGGGACCACTGTTGCTGTACGCCACTCTTTGGGTACATATCCTGTAGTAAGGCTGAGATTGAACAGTAGTTTTATGTTTGGGTTTAGCTCTTCTTGGAGTTCATGTAGGACACAGCCCAGGACACCGTCTGGTCTCATTGATGTTGTGTTTTTTGCTTTGGAGAGGGCGGCTCTTACCTGAGCATCTGAGATGTCAGGGGGGGCAGCACTCTGCAGGGATAGATATTTGCCCATTTGGTGAGGAGAGGGTGGTTTGCGCTGAACCTGTCAGCTAGGATGTTGGCAATGTCTGTGGGTTCGGTGTATTTTTTGCCATTTTGGACTAATTCTGAGCATATCTGGGAATTCCCACCCAGGTTCCTAACATAACTAAAGAAAGCCTTGTGATTATCCTTAGTGTCCTGTGCAATTTTTCTCTCAAAGCTGGCTTAGACGATTTTATGAGTGCCCAGTTTTTGCTAATACTGATCAGAAATGCCTTCCTTTTTGGGATTTTGCTCTATCATGTAGTAGCTTCCTCCTTCTATTGTATAGTTTGTTTATGGCTGGGGTCCACCAGACAGGACGTCTGCCTTTGGAGGATTGGGTCTTGGTTTTATTTGGGATTGCATGATCCATGCATTCCTGAAGGTGTTCATAGAATGAGTTTATAAAGGATTCTGCGGTCTGGGCCGTATTTTCCACAGGCCCGGGGGCTTTGAAGGATTCCACCTCAGTTTTGAGGAGTGTGAAATTTGCTTTAGAGAAGTTTTTCACTGTGGTTTTCTGGGCAGGGTGTGGGGTCTGGATGTGAATATCCAGTGAGATTAGTTTATGGTCTGATCTTACCAGTGCGGGATACACTTCTGGTCTGGAGCATAGAGTCCCCATGTTGGTGATGATCAGGTTCAGTATGTTTTCCCCTCTTGTGGGAGTGGTAACAAGTTGTTCCATATCATTTGAGTTTATAAATTCTAGGAACCTTTGGGCTAAGGTGTTGGAGCTAGAGTAATGCTCCCAGTCTATGTTTGGGTAGTTGAAGTCACCCAATATAATGGTGTTTGGAGAGACCTTCATATTTTTCAGTGTTCTCAGGAAGGCTGAGTGGGGTTCCTGGGTTTGGGAGGGTGGTCTGTAGCAGGCTATAAACTGGAAGGCAGTTTTACCCACTGTTAGTTGCACATGGATAGTCTCTGATGCTTCGTGCTGTGCCACCAACCTGGAGGTGTGGGTATCTTTGATGAATATTGATACTCCCCCTCCTTTTGTGGTTCAGTCCAAGTTTTGGGGCCAAAAAGCATGATATGAGGTATAACCTGGTAGTGCTGGGGTGCTCTCGGGAGCCCTGAACCAGGTTTCTGTTACTGCACAGATATCGATGTTCTCCATGCTAAGGAGAGTTTTGAGTGCATGCATCTTGAGGTTTAGACTTCTGGCATTGAGTAGCATTACTGTTAGTTTCATATCCCTTGTGATACCTATGGAGGTGGGTTTGTCTTTTGAGCCTTGCCTAAAAAAGGCACTATGGGGGTAGCAAGAGTCTTTGCCAATATCCGAAAGCCCAGGGGTAACAGGTGCAAGCTGTCCCTAGTGAAGCATCATGGCTTGTCGAGCATGTCATCCCAGGCAGACAGGCATTGGATCCCCTTTGAATGACACCAATACTTAAGCCAATTGTTGAAATTGATCATCTTGTCTTCATATTGTGGCATCATTCTTGGTGAGAGTAAGATGCTACTCAAGTTCAGGGTCATACTGGCCTGGGCTACATGCTCAGAGAGCTCCTCTATGTCTCTTTTCATGTAGTCCAGGGAGGTACATCTCAGGTCATTCACACCAGCATGGACAATGACTGAGTCATATTTGTACTTGCCTTGGAGTGACCTGAGTGCTTGTGTTATGTGATGGATCCTAGCGCCCGAGAGGCAGCTCACCGTTACCTTCTCCTTGTTCAGCCTGGTGAGTGGGACGTCAGTGTGCCTGATGATAGAGTCACCTATTACAAGTGTATCAGGTGTGTTGTTTACCCTTAAGGGCTGTGACTGTTTGGCACACTGGCTTTGTGAACTATGTGTTGCACATGTTTTGTTTTGGGGTAGCGGTTGCTTGGGTGTCTGCTTTGGAGGTCTCTGCTGCTTAGGCAGATTTTTATTTAGAGCCTCCGAGTATGTGTTTGTGTGTTTATGTGCTTGGTTTGCTGTTGTGGTAGGCCTATGTGAGACTGGAATTGTAGTAAGTGTGGTTTCCTTCTCCACCTGACTGGTTACACCAGTACTGAGTTGAGAGAGCTTAGCCTCCAGTTTGACTATATGGTTTAATCTCTCACATGTGTTGGAATTTGTTGGGAGGGGGAGAGGGTTATCTGTGTACATGAGGCAGTTGTAACATTGCCTCAAGATTCCCAGATTCACCAGCTGGACCAGAGAGGAGATTGACAACTGACCTTTGGACATGCTAGAATAGTATTGGGAATTCCTTTATCATTGAAAAAAGGGCCAATGGGGAACAAGGTACTCAAGGGGAGTTTGTCAGGGTGTAGTGCTTTTAATTTTTTAGTGCTGACTTATATAATTGCTTTAGTGAGCAAGTGCCAGGTAACTTAAATGCAATGTGTTACAGGTAACTTAAATGCAAAAATGACAAACAGTAACATTCTTTCAAGTGAAACAAGGAAATAAGTACAGTAAGCAATGCAGATATCACTAGGGATCCACAGAAGAGCTGAAAAGCCGCGTTTTAGGTGGAATTAGCATTTCAGGGAAATAACAAGCAAACAAACAACAAGCATACAAACAAAGCTAGATTCAGCAGGCCTGGATCTAGTCTATGCTACAGCAAACAAGGTGTACCAATTTCAGTAAAAAAACAGTTCAAATATGCAGGCACTATAAGCCTTTAACCAGAAATTCCCAGCTCAGAAGGGCAAAGTCCAGCATCTCCTCCCACAAGAGTGCAGACCATTAACCTTCTTAATGTAAAATAACTGGCCTGAAGCCCAAGTGCTTAAACCAGAACTAATACACTTTTAGAATAACAGACACTGAGCCCTCAATCAGCAGTTCCCAACTTAGAAGGATGTAAGCTACCTGTCCTGTCACCACAGTGCAGGCCACAAACCTTCCTAATGTAAAACAACTGGTCTGAAGCCCAAGTGCTTAATCCAAAAGACTTATAATGATAGCTACACTTTAATCAAGTTACTACCAAGCAGTAATAAATACAATTGAATACTTTAAAGAATGCCTGGATTAGTGCTCAAGTTATACAAACAAAGCTAGATTCAGCAGGCCTGGATCTAGTCTATACTACAGCAAACAAGGTGTACCAATTTCAGTAAGAAGCAGTTCAAATATACAGGCACTATAAGCCTTTAACCAGAAATTCCCAGCTCAGAAGGGCAGAGTCCAGCCTCTCCTCCCAAAAGATTGCAGACCACAAACCCTCTTAATGTAAAATAACGGGCCTGAAGCCCAAGTGCTTAAACCAGAATTAATACACTTTTAGAATAACAGACACTGAGCCCTCAATCAGCAGTTCCCAACTTAGAAGGATGTAAGCTACCTGTTCTGCCACTACAGTGCAGACCACAAACTTTCTTAATGTAAAACAACTGGTCTGAAGCCCAAGTGCTTAAACTAAAAGGCATAGAATGAGTTACACCAAGCAGTGATAAATACAACTGAGTACTTTTAAGATGACACAAAATCAAAATAAAGTAGGAAGAAACACAAATACAGTAAAAGCAGATACATTTTTTTTTTTTTTTTTTTTTGAGTGAGCAAATGAGATGGGCCCAGGAGTTACAGGACAGAAACAAGTGCAAATGCAGGCCTTCAAATCAGAATGTTGAGAGAGATGGAAGACCACCCAAACAGCCAATAACTACAAATTCTGGGCCAGAACCACTCCTTATGTGGTAGACAAGTTACCTAATGCCTACCACTCCCACTGATAAGCTAGAAGGCTTCCCTCCAACACAGAAAGGCTTGGGGGACACAGAAGCTTACAAACAGTCCTGGATACAGCAAATCTGTATCTGGAACACTAATTACAGGAAAGGTAGGAAACAGGCTTACAATTTTTTTTCAGAAAAGTAGCAAAACAGTAGTAAAACAATTCACATGCAGTGCAAGCTGGCACACTTGAGTATGTAGCAATATTGGTCCACACAGTTTGAAAAATGTAATTAAATTAAAAAGGACTAAAGCAAGTGCAGAAAGGGTTTATTAGGTAGAATGCGGTAAAGAGATGGGACTGGGAGTGTCCTAGATCAAATCTACAGTGGGGCGGGCACTGCAAAAGCCACCAAATTTAAACTACAACCAAGAACAGAGGGGGGGTGGGGAAGACAGTTTCAACAGAGATGTGAGGAATCACAGTGCAAATTATAAAACCAAAAAAAATATATACTGATCTCTGTATATTTGCAGAACAGTAAGACAACAGATATCTAAGCAACAATTTAGCTCTATAATACAGAATAATACAGAAAAATATACTCAGCTCTATATATTTGCAGATAGTCTTGTAAGGCTGTCTCTCAGCACACAGGTTCCAATTTAAATGCAGGCTGTTATTAACAGGTCAAATTAAGGGAACCTTGAGTTAAGCAACACACAAGCTATAAAAAACAGTTATATCAGCTGAAACTATTGTATAGTTTGTTTATGGCTGGGGTCCATCAGACAGGACGCCTGCCTTTGGAGGATTGGGTCTTGGTTTTATTTGGGATTGCATGATCCATGCATTCCTGAAGGTGTTCATAGAATGCGTTTATAAAGGATTCTGTGGTCTGGGCCATATTTTCCACAGCCCCGGGGGCTTTGAAGCCTCCAAGTAGTACATTAGTAATGACAGACTGGGCCACAGCATACCAGACAATCACCAGTATGTAATGCAGATGTATAGGTCAGCAGCCTCTATCTATACTCTGTACACAATCCCTAGGGGGAACAGACCCCAGTTGACACAATGGGATGTATCTGTTACTTAACAAGGCATACCTGATACCATCACAATCACACTGACAAAGAGAACATCCCATATGGCAGGAGACAGTAGGCCTGCATTTAACCAAGGTGGATTGTATGGTAAAGTACATCCAAATACCTTAAAGCAGCCTATCCCAGATACCCACACATGTTGTAACAGCCTAGGTTAGTCATGGTGCCCCCCCTACACTCACTAATACTGGGCCATATACCACTGTAACATACACTGGCCTCTGGAGTGCATTAGGACACACATGTATTGTGTAGGTGAAACCCACACATATATGGCCCCAACCCCCCAGTATATGTGGGGGACACAACAGCAGTGGAGTGATGGCAGGAATGACAGCATGACATACACACAGCCCAATACATAGCAACATCTGACAGCATGTCATATGTGCAAAGCCTGGTATGTAGGTGGAGGACAGAGGCTGGAACACAGGCACATATGTGTAAAACTGTTGTCATACAGTAAGCAAGATATGTATATGTGTACATATCTATATGGATATATGTATACTTATTTATACATATATGTTCACCATATGTCCTGCACATGGAGTGGAGCCCTACCTCAGCCCCAATAGTCCCAACCTCTCAGTATATTTGTAGACTATTGCTACTGTAAAAGGGATAGTCTTTACAGAAATGGTGTGTGTGGGAGGCCACATCTGCTGTTAACATGTGCGCCATTGGCTACCTACAGACATCCTACAGTCATCATAGTACAGTACCGCTGCTAGCACAGTAACTCCCCTATGGACTACAGCTGTGATATGGCCAATATATGTGGACAGTCTGACACACTCGGGTCAGTCCAGGGGTATACAAAGAACCCCTTCATGCAAGATATGTGGAACAGGCCTGTCAATGTGGATGTTACCAGCCATGTAGATGGGTATAACAGTAGCACTACTTGGAACACATCTAGAGCCTGTTTACTGCATTTCATGTGTTGCACTTAATTTAAAATCGTTTTTTTCCTCTAAAAACTGCATTTTACCTGATTTTGGCCAAGCACTCAAGTGTGGGGTCATTTATTGCACTGTTGTGATTATTTTGCTGCTTGTGTATCTCTGCTACCTTTAAATTACAACAAAAAGAAAAAAAAAATCTTGCTTTTTTCCCACTTTCTGAAAGTTAAGAAAGTTCAGTTACAGATTTGCTGTTCTGAACTGTTTGGAAGTTTCTAGAAGGCCAGTGCTTGCTTGGGCTAAAGGGAAGTCTCTGTGTTCACCAGTGGGAGTGGTTAACACTGAACAGCCTGCCTGTCCCTGGAGGAGTGGTTACTACCTAGAAGCTGTAGTTTTATTGGCCATTTTGGGTCAATTCTAAACTCCTTGATCTCTCTCTCTTAAAACCAGGCTGCCTCATGGTTTTGGCATCTTTTCAGGCTTGCTAGTTGTTGCTGAAGCACCTACCAAGAGGAGAAAACGCTGAGAGAAGAAAAGGAGCCACTTTTGTGATTTTAAGTATTTTCTTCTGATTTTTTGTTAAGTTTTACTGCTTTGCCGCCTACTTTTGGCATTTTCCGCTTGCTAAAGTTTATATCTGTAACAGTAACAGTACTTGGAACACATCTAGAGCCTGTTTACTGCATTTCCTGTGTTGCACTTAATTTAAAATCGTTTTTTTTTCTCTAAAACTGCATTTTACCTGATTTTGGCCTAGCACTCAAGTGTGGGGTCATTTATTGCACTGTTGTGATTATTCTGCTGCTTGTGTATCTCAGCTACCTTTAAACTACAACAAAAAGAAAAAAAAACAAAAAAATCTTGCTTTTTTCCCACTTTCTGAAAGTTAAGAAAGTTCAGTTACAGATTTGCTGTTCTGAACTGTTTGGAAATTTCTAGAAGGCCAGTGCTTGCTTGGGCTAAAGGGAAGTCTCTGTGTTCACCAGTGGGAGTGGTTAACACTGAACAGCCTGCCTGTCCTTGGAGGAGTGGTTACTACCTATAAGCTGTAGTTTTATTGGCCATTTTGGGTCAATTCTAAACTCCTTAATCTCTCTCTCTCTCTTAAAACCCTACAACTCTCTTTTTGTGCGGTTTTGCGCACTGAGCAGCGTCGGACAGCGCCACCTAAACAGGTTTAAACTATTCCAGGTTCCACAAAGTCTGCTCTTCACTTTTTCCCTTAGAACTTTTCAAACTCTCAAAGTAATCACTCTATTCTCTTTCTAAAGCCCTGCACTTGCTCAGCTCTTATAAGGAAACACTAACTAACTAAAGCACTACACCCTCCTTGACTTCTCATAAGTATTAGACTCCCGATTGGTCCTTCCTGATCAAGTGAAAAATCAGTTCCCTTCCCTAATCTGATCAGTAAAAAAAACAGTTCCCTATACTAATCTGGTATGTCCAAGGGTCAGTTTCAAGGTTACTCTCCAGTCCAGCTGGTGAGTCTGGGAATTTTGAGGCAATGTTACAATTGTCTTATGTACACAGACAACCCTCTCCTCCTTCCAACAAACTGTAATACATTTGAGAGATGCAGTTACACAGCCAAACTGGAGGCAGAGCTCTCTCAACCCAAGACTGGCACAGTCAGTCAGGAGGAAAAGGTAACCACCCACACCACAAATCCAATCTCACACAGACCTATTGCATCTGCATACCCAACACATAAACACACAAAAACATACTCGGAGGCTCTAAATAAAAATCTGCCTAAACAGCAAAGACCTCCCAAGCAGATATCCAAGCAACAGCCACCCCTCAACAATACCCACAAATCACATATCTCACAAAATCAATGTGCCTCACAGTCACAGCCCATAAGGCCAAACAACACACCAAATGCACTTGTTATAGGGGACTCCATTGTCTGGCACACTGACGTCCCACTCACCAGACTGAACAAGGAGAAGTTCACTGTAAGCTGCCTGTCGGGTGCCAGGATCCGCCACATAACGCAAGCACTCAGGTCACTCCAAAGCAAGTACAAGTATGACTCCGTCATTGTCCATGCTGGTGTGAATGACCTGAGATGTACCTCCCTGGACTACATGAAAAGAGACATAGAGGAGCTCTCTGACCATGTAGCCCAGGCTGGTATGTCCCTGACCTTGAGTAGCATCTTGCCCTCACCAAGAATGATGCCACATTATAAAGACAAAATGATCAGTTTCAACAATTAGCTAAAGTATTGGTGTCATTCAAAGGGGATCCAGTGTCTGTCAGCCTGGGATGACATGCTCGACAAGCCACGTTGCTTCGCTAGGGACGGCTTGCACCTGTCACCCTTAGGCTTTTGTATACTGGCCAAGGCTCTTGCCATCCCCATAGTGCCTTTTTTAGGCAAGGCTCAAAGGACAAACCCACCTCCATAGACAACCCAAAGATAAAAAAACTAAAGGTAATGCTACTCAATGCCAGAAGTCTAAACCTCAAGATGCACGCACTCGAGACTCTCCTCAGTATGGAGAAAATCGATGTCTGTGCAGTAACAGAAACCTGGTTCAAGGCTCCTGAGAGCACCCCAGCACTACCAGGTTATAACTCATACCATGCGTTCGCCCCAAAACTCGGACGAAGCACAAAAGGAGGGGAGTATCTATATTCATCAAAGATACCTACACCTCCAGGTTAGTGGCACTGCACGAAGCATCGGAAACCATCCATGTGCAACTAACAGCGGGCAAAACTGCCTTTCAGTTTGTAGCCTGCTACAGAACACCCTCCCTATTACAGGAACCCCACTTGGCATTCCTGAGAACACTGGGGAATATGAAGGTCTCTCCAAACACTGTGTTATTGGGTGACTTCAACTACCCAAACATTGACTGGGAAAACTACTCAAGCCCAAACACCCTCACCCAACGGTTCCTTAAATTTATAAACTCTAATGCAATGGAACAACTGGTCACCACTCCCACAAGAGGGAACAACATATTGGACCTGGTCATCACCAACATGGGGACTCTATGTTCCACACCAGAGGTAAACCCCTCATTGGTAAGATCAGACCATAAACAAATTTCCCTGGACATCCATATCCTGTCCCCACCCCCAGCCAAGGAAATCACTGTAAAGAATTTCTCCAAAGCCAACTTTGCACTTCTCAAGACTGAGGTGGAATCTTTCAAAGCCCCTGGGCCAGAGGATAATAAAGCCCAATCTGCAGAATCCTTTACAAATGCATTCTATGAGCACCTGCAGGAATGCATGGATCGTGCTATCCCAAATAAAACCAAGACTCAGTCCTCCAAAAACAGGAGACTGGTCTGGTGGACCCCGGCCATAAATAAGCTATACAACAGAAGGAGGAAGCTACTACATGACAGAGCAAAATCCCAAAAAGGGAAGGCATCTCTGATCAGTATTAGCAAGAAACTTCAATCCCTCATAAAATCATCAAAGGCCAGTTTCGAAAGAAAAATTGCCCTAGACACTAAAAATAATCACAAGGCCTTCTTTAGTTATGTCAGAAACATGGGCGGAAACTCCCAGATATGCTCTGAATTGTTGCATAACGGTACAAAATATACCGAACCTACAGACATAGCCAACATCCTGGCAGACAGATTCAGCGCAAACTTCTCCCCCCTTCCCCTCCAAAGGAGCAAACGCCTATCCCAACTGAATGTAACCTCCCTGACATCACAGATGCACAGGTGAAAGCTGCCCTCTCCAAAGCAAAAAACACAGCATCTATGGGACCGGACGGTGTCCCAGGCTGTGTCTTACATGAGCTACAAGAAGAACTGAACCCTCACATTAAGTCACTGTTCAAACTTAGCCTTACTACAGGATATGTACCCAAAGAATGGCGTACAGCTACAGTGGTCCCACTCCACAAAGGTGGTGCCACAACGGACCCCGGAAACTATCGCCCCATAAACCTGACTAGTCTGGTCTGTAAAGCTATGGAGCATATTATCATGGAACTCATAAACAAAGACATTGGGAGCATCCAGACACTGGACCCTACCCAATTCGGCTTTGTTAAGGGCAGATCTTGCCTCTTAAACCTAGTTGATTTCTTTGAAACAGTTACCAAAGCCATAAATGAGGGCAAGGTAGTCCACACAGCCTACCTGGACCTCGCAAAAGCCTTCGACACAATACCTCACTCGGGCATCATAAATAAGCTTTCCAGCTTAAATATCAACCCCTATATTACAAGATGGGTTGCAAACTGGCTCAGAGATAGAACCCACATGGTCAGAATCGCAGGTGCCATGTCCGAATCCAAACCAGTTACAAGTGGCATCCCACAGGGCTCAGTTCTGGGACCTCTCTTGTTCGGTATATACTTCTCTGAGGTTCAGGCTAACATGGGGGGATTATGGCTGACAAAGTGGTCACATGACTGCAAACTGCGGGCCATAATCGAATCTCCAGCTGACACAAGCATCCTCCAAAAGGGTCTCACAGAGACGGATGCTTGGTGCCAGAGCCACAGCCTCAAGCTAAATGCTAAAAAGTGCATAGTCATCCCCTTTGGGAAAAACAAGGTGCCCACAAATTACCACATAGGTGGTAATCCATTAAGTACAGAAGAAGTAATTAGAGATTTGGGGACCAACGTAGATAGTAATCTCTCCTTTGATAATCACGTTGCCAAAGTGGTTAGAAAGACCTTCTATATAGCCCACCTTATCACGAAAGGGTTCGCATCTAGATCAAGAGAGGTCATTGTGCCCCTCTACTCGTCACTCATCAGGCCCATAATTGAATACAATGCCCCTTTTTGGAGGTACCTTACCCGACACCTGCAGCAACTGGAGAGACCACAAAAGTACCTCACCAAGAGGATCATGGGCTACAAACAGATGTCCTATGCAGCTCGACTAAAGAAACTCCAGCTCTACTCAGCTGCTTACCGCCTACTCAGAGGTGATCTATGCCTGACGTACAAAGCCATGTCAAACCCAGAATTAATGGACATGCTCCACCTCAAAAAATCCAAGTCCCTTAGAGCTACACTCAGGGACCTAAACCTCAGCACAAAAATAAATAGGACATGCTGGAGGGACAGATTCATTTTCCAGAGGCTCCCCTCACTCTGGAATAGAATCCCAATTCATGTTAGACATAGCCCCTCGCTGACCCTCTTCAAGCGAAACTTGGACGTGTGGATGGGAAATCACAAATTCACCCCTGGGATCTCCTGTGTCCCTGCTAGACAGAGGCACAGTAAACTAATCTTAAAAGGGTACCTTCTGTGACCTACTTTACAGAGGCACAGTATGCTAATCTAATAGGGAGGCGGAAGCCAAATACACTCTGGCTAGGCTTATAAATGCCCTAGGGCAGATAGCCTAGTATCTACCTATGAACCTATGAACCTATAACACGTACATACTGGTATACATTTTCCCCCATAGGTTATGCATTCATACACCCCTGTCTGTCCTGACACATAATAACAGCTGGTACAGAGGTGCCATGGCCACATACTATCCACTAGTTACTGACATACATCTGAACAGCATCCCACTGCTTTGTCTGACATACATGACTGTCATGGTGGCCAGGCAGCAGTACATTTGTTCAAGTATCTGGACATGGCATCTCACTGGAGAAGTACAGTAAGCTGCTAGGCATGTAACACAGTGCAGGCTACAGACAGACTGACTTAACACTGGGTTACATCTCTTATGTTGGAATACACATGTACATGCATAGATAGCAGGTTCTACAGGCATGTCACATCATAGAGTAACAGACACCTGTGTGTAAATGCATAACTACAACCAATGTGAACACAGCCACAGCCACATACACAGTATATGGACTATCTGATGTACACCATCCTCATATGAGCCACTCACACAACAACCCTGCATATACTGGGCCACTACACAGTGCGGTCCGATGACTGTCTGTGGTTTGGGATATGTGTGGTTTCACCCCTACAAACATGTAACCTGATAGGTTGACATACAGTGGAGCAGCATGTAACATCAGACAGAACAGGACCAAGAACAATGACATCTACCACAGTCTCTACACAGGCCAAGGTACATATGAACTATACACACACCATCAACAATTACCAGACTTACACATACCTTAGTACTGTACACACAACCACAGACTACCCAGGCTATGTCCTCAAATATAACCCCTACTATACATAACATGTGCAGCAGTCTGATATCTCACTGGCTTATCAGATATGCTGTCACTGAATATGGTGTACAGAACATATGCACCCCCTACTGCATGACATATGTACAAAGGTTGACAGGGTTGTGGCTGGAGGCAGTATTGACATGTCACTGTGATGACCTCATACATTTCCTGTCATAACAGGGTTTGTTGCAACATATGTCCTATGAGGGATATGATGTCAGTAACTGTCCCGGCTGTTATCATCTACTGCCTGCAATCCTCACACTACCTTCTGCAGTTGAGAGATGAGTGCTCTGTGGGTAACACAAGGACCACAAGGCACCACACACTGCCCAGTCTGCAGATGACCCTACAGATGAGGATTCCTCATAAACATAGCACTGACATGACAAGTATTAAAACATGTAGGACAGCCATAGCCACACACACCCTTTTAAACCAATAGTACCCCAACAGCAGTATAGCAGTACTTACAGTTTGTAGTCAGGACAGGCACATCCCCCTCCTTTGTGTTGGCCTGTTTCCACAGTGTATGTTGTCAGAGGTAAGTCCCCAATCCATCTGTGATGCTGTTTGCCAAACAACATATCTAGTTCCTGTTCACAGAGAATGATAAGGCTCAACACCAACAAGATGTTCCTAGATATTGGAGTGTGTTTCCATGCAATTGGCTATGGGAATGTTACCACAGCTGTTCCACATGCAATCAGCTAGAGGAGGGCTGTAATCTGTGCAGAGGCCATCAGCTGATCATGAGCATCACTGACAATACACATGCCACTGCCTAAGCAAAGCAGGTGTAAGTCTCCACATCCACCAGAGAGGGAGTGAGAGAGGCAGACAGAGGCAAAGATAAGTCTGGGTGGGTTGGGAGAGTAAAGCATGAGTCCGTTTGTGTCACACACCTACCAGTCCCGGGTTTTGAACCTGTGACTGACTAGGTACTGGTATCACATCTGTTATCCCTGCACAGTGGACATTGTGATTTATGCTAGGGGCACCATATAAGAATATTTATATACACACTGAACATTGGGTCCGGTTGTTATACACTCACAAACACCTCCACACCGGACATGAATGACATACATCAGCACCTTAAGACACACACACCTGTCACATCTGGGATTAGAACCCCTACCTAAGTAGTTATTACACTACAGCACTATGCCATTACAGAATGCACCACAGAGATTACAGGAGTCCTCATTACCCAAAGGTTTATTTCACACTGAGTGACATCAGCAGGACTGCCAAAGTAGAGCAAATGAATTGTAGTGAGTGTGACTAGCCAAAAATGCATTGCTCTCTACACAGGCATAGGAACAAGCACAAAAACATCCACACCTCCCATGTGTGAGAATAGAACCCCAACCAGAGTTCCATATCACATTACAGCATTACGCTGTTATAGCATGCACCACAGACATTGCTGGAGTACTCTTTCCCCAAAGGTGTACTTCACAGTGATTGACATCACCAGGATTGGCAAAGTAGGGCATTTGAATTATATTGTGTGTGACTAACCTAAATTGTCCTAATTAGTCTGTATGCATTAACCGGTGTTTTGGCCAGAACAAAAATAACCTGCCTTTGCAGGTCATGAACCCAGGATCCTGTACACTGTAGTCACAGTAATTAACCAATCAGCCATCACAGCAGTACATGGGACTGCAGTTCCACCAAAGTAATCCCACCATAGGCTAATCAAACTGAACATGTGAAAGGAATGTGTATACAGTTGTCTGTAAAACATAAAAGACCTCCCCAAGGCCAACTCCATGCTACACAAGACAGAAGTGACAATGTTTGTGACACCCATGGAGACAGGGGTTGACAGTTTAGCTGATGAATCCTGCACTAAGGCACTGTATGAGCACAGCCACTTGTTCATGATTCCTGACATCCCTCATAGAACCACGGTGCTCACCTCCCAAATAATCAAGCCATTCTGGTGGTCTCCAGCCATTAACAGAGTATACAACAAAAGGTAGACACTGTTGAAGGAAAAAGGATAATCCCAGGATGCAAACAACTCCCTTACCAGCCCCAGTAAGACATTGAGATCTCTCATGGAATCCTCCAAAGCTGATTATGTAACTAAAATCACCACAGATTCCACAGACCACACAGCATTCTATAGTTATGCCCGAATTCTAACTGGCAGTGCGCAGAAGTGCTCGGAGCTGCATCAGAATGGCATTACATAGTCTGATCCCATGGAATGTGCCAATATTCTGGCAGACTGATTCATCCCCTCACACCCCCAAAAGGGCCCATGTCAATATGTAAAGGGTTCCATTGCTCAGTAATCATGGCCACACAGACAGGAAATGCACTACCCACAACTAAGAATACAGCATCCAAGGGACCAGATGACATCCCAGGCTGTGTACTACATGAACTACAAAATGGAATAGCAACTCACCAAACTGTCATGTGTAATCATAGCCTTGCATCAGGCCTGGTGCCCACTGAGTGGTGCACAGCTGCAGTTACCCCACTCCACAAGGGGGATCCACCTGTGATCCCTGGAACTACCGTCACATCAGTCTGATGAGCCAGATCTGCATGGCCATGGAATGCATTATCAGGGATGTTTTGAACGCAGACATTGGCAACCCTCAAACACTGGACCCGACAAAGATTGGGCTCATGGAGGGCCAGTCTTGTCTCCTGAAATTATTGACTGCTTTGACTCAGTCTGCATAGCTGTTGAAGAGGGTAAGGCAGTCCACAAAGCCTATGTGGACCTCGCCAAGTCCTTCAACACCATCCTCCAGTCTGGAAACATAGATTAACATACTAATCTGTCCATACATCCCTATGCCACTCGCTGGTTTGCCACATGGCTTACTGACAGAACCCAAACTGTAGGTGTAACTGACTCCAAATCCATCCCCAGACAAGTGACAAGTGGAGTACCTCAGGGTTCAGTCCTGGGACCACTGTTGTTTGGCATTTACATCTCTGAAGTACAGGTCAACGGTATGGGACTTTGGCTAACACAGGTAACAGATGACTGCAAAATGGGAGCTATTATGACTCTGACTGTACTGCATGGAATGATACCAACACCAGCCTGACATCATACAGGTGGGATGGAGTACTGTTAACATCTTGTGCCCTTGCCATGTAAGGTCCTGGTTATGGGATCTGCAACAGCTGGTAGTATATTGCAGGGCAGACATGTTTGGCTGTGGTGGGAATACCTATTCATGCATGGCGTATGTTGTTTGTGCATGTACATTTTGGAATACATTCTCTGTACTGTTGTATGACTGGGCTGGATGATATGTCTGTGAATACCGTAGGGTTACATATATCTAAGATGGCTTAGAGGTAAATCACTTGGGCTATGGTGTACATGGTTCTGGGTTCAAACCTACCAGAGGTTGTTTATTTTGTTGCTAGGTAGAACAAGGGCCGATGGATACAGAGTTATTAAGGCACTTTAAAACAGCTGTACACAGGTTTGCATGGGTTTGCGCGGAGATAAGCAATGCTAAAGTCTGGTTACAGTTTCTTATACTCAGCTGCTGAATTGCTTAACCTGTGAAGGCATTGCTTAGCTCCGTGCAAACCCACGCAAACCTGCTTACAACTGCTTTAAAGTGCCTTAATCACTGCGTATCCAATGGGCGGTGTTCTGCCCAGCAACAAAATAAACAGCTCTTGCAAGACTCAAACCAAGGACCCTGCACATCATAGACAAAGTGATTTACCATTAAGCCATGACAGATACAAAACAGTGTGATGTTTGCCGAAACATATCATTCACTCCAGTCATGCAACAGTACAGAGAATATATACCAACATCTAGATGTATGTGTGTGTACCTGTATTAATATCTAAACAGATATTATATATTTAGATATGTAGATATATATATATATATATATATATATATATATATATATATATATATATTGATTTCTCAAACTATATACATATATATCAATATATATGCACATATATACATGCATATGCCTAAATCGACACATATATGTGTCTACACCTATATGTCTACATATACACAGCACGTTACATATGTGTATGCAGATATATATCTATGTAGGTGTATACGGACATAGTTATATATATATTAGCAGATGTATAAATCTATATAGGTATATATGGCCATACATTTGTAGATAGCAATGGCAGATTAACAAATACACATATCTCAACATGCACCGTTAATGGGCTTGAGAGGCTCCACACACTATATGTCTTGTATAAATAGGCACCACCCCACAGCCAAGCAAGTGGCTGGCCTTGATGCCACATGTATGGATATGGCTTTGTACCCCAGCATCTCAGTTAATTTACATCTCTTATCCCTGTATGGTTGACATTGCGATATGTAGTAGGGCCTCCATAAAATAAATAAGCAAAACCCCCTCCACATTGCCTACAGCTGTCATACACTCACAATCACCTCTACACAGGATACGAGTTACAAACACACACACACACACCTGTTATGTCTGGGAGTTGAACCCCTGCCTAACCAATTTATTACACTATAGCACTATGCAGTTATAGTACGTGCTATGGACGTTACTGAAGCACTTTTTCCCCAAAGGTGTATTTTACATTGAATGACATCAACAGGATTACCAAAGAAGGCCATTTCAACTGTACTGTGAGTGACTAGCCTAAATTGCATTGCTCCCTACGCAGACATTGGAACACACACAAAACATCCAGAACTGCCATTGGTGGAGATGGAACCCTACCATGGTTCTAGATCACACTACAGCTGCACACAGTTACAGGATGTGCTACAGAGATTACTGAGCTACAACCTTCCCAGAGGTGTATTTCTAGGTGGGTAACATCAGCAGCCTTGCCAAAGTTGAATATATGAATTCTAAGGAGTGTGAGTACCTTAAAAAGCATTGTTCTCTACTCAGTGTAAGACAGAGACACACACACACACACACACACACACACACACAGATTCACACATACACTTGTCAAGTCTGGGGTTGGAACATCTACCTAACCACTTTATCACACTACAACAATATGCAGTTACAGGACACGCTATGGAAATTATTAGGTTATGATTTTCCCAGAGATGTATTTCTAGGTGAGTGACATCAGCAGCCTTGCCAAAGTTGAGTATATGAGTTGTACGGAGTGTGAGTAGCTTAAAAAGCATTGCGCTCTACTCAGACACACACATTCACACAGTTGCCAGATCTGGGGTTAGAACACCTACCTGACTAATTTATCACACTACAGCAGTACTCAGTTACAGGAAGCGCTACAGAGATAACTGGGTTATGATATTCCCAGAGGTGTATTGCTAGGTAAGTGACATCAGCAGCCTTGCCAAAGTTGAGTATATGAGTTGTACGGAGTGTGAGTAGCCTAAAAAGCATTTCTCTCAACACAGTCAGAGACAGAGAGACACGCACATAAACACACACTCACACAGTTGCCAATTCTGGGGTTAGAACTACTACCTAACTAGTTTATTACTACAGCAATACACAGTTACAGGACACGCCATAGGGATTACTGAGCTATGGCTCTCCAAGAGGTGTATTTCACATTGGATGACCTCAGCAGACTTGTCATGATACTGCTATGTGGAGGGCAGTGTGTGCATGGGCCATGACCCATTCATGTAGGGGTTGTCATGCCACATGCAGGCACACATGGGGTCATATGCCACAGGTACGTGTATACAGCTACTAGGTGACTACTTCCTTGTACAGTCATGTTGCACAGCTGGCACGTGCACCATATAGTCTGTCATGTTGAAAGATACTGGTGGCTAGTATCTGCAGTGAGTGACACCTGCACCTCATGTGTTTGGGGCCTTTTGGCTGTGTGCTGGGTGGGGCAGGCCCAGATGGCTCCATGTCACGGTCACCCTCTTCCGCACATCTATGTCTATCTACCTTTGGCTTATTATAGTGTGTTGTCCTTACATATATGTCTGTAGTCCCATCCACTGTGTGTACAAGGCAGGAGTGCTGTATACTGACATGTGTCTACAATATAGACTGCAACTGCCAGATATGTCTGGTCCACTGGTGTTTGCAGACATAGCCTTCATGTGTTTAAGTGTGTGAGCATGCCCAGTATGGCCATCTATATTGCATGTGTGGATCAAGTCCAAGTAGTTTGTACTGCAGTGTTGACCTTTGTGTTGTGCACCGGCAGGTAGCATGCTGTGTCTGCAGGGTATACATCGGTCATTTGGCATTGACTGTTGCTACATTTCTGCATGGGGGGCACCTGACTGTTTCTACATTTCTACACAGGGGTGGGGGGCACACCTGACTGTTACTATAAGTGTAAGTAGGAAGGTGGGGCACACCTGACATGTTTATTCATTTGCTAGGACTGTACTGGCATGTTGGGTACACCATTTCAGTCTGTGGACTTACTTATCATGCTGGCTAGAGGCATACCAGTGTACTACAGATCTTAGCTTTCACTACCTAAATATTAGTTTCTGACTTCCTAGACTTCACAACTTACATCCAACTGCCTGACCTGCTGTAGTCTGCTTGTGCAAGCCTGGGGGAGGACTTACCCATAGGGCTCATTCAGAGGCCATAATACAGCATTTGTTTGTGTTTGTCTACACCTATCCTGCTGGCTGTGACTGTTGTTGGGTATGTGCCCCCCCAACTGGCATGTGTGAGTCATTTACCTTGTGGGTGTCCCAGTAGTGAGGGTGGTACTGCAGGGCTCCCTATGTCAGATGCACATAGTACACTGCCTATACATGGTTGAGCACAGGTAATGTCATGTTTGGCATCCCTTTTGCTGTATGTGCGAGTCGGAGAGAGGTGTCATTCCCTGGGTCCCTACTGTGTCAGTGCATGTGCTATGTGTTGCCAAGGCCAGGGCATACTGGGCACGCCTCCTTCTGACTACTGGGGCAGGCTCCGGTTGTTCCTCCTCCGAGCCACTCTGTGTCTGTGCAGGCCTTGGCACTGGTGGGGGGCTGTGTGGCCATGCCCCACGCCGTCCTGCTGCATCTGTTTCCGCAGGATCATATTGTGTAGCATGGCACATACAAGGACAATTTGGGTACATGTAGTTGGTGAGTACTGCAAGGCTCCAACGGATATGTCCAGGCACCAAAACCATGACTTCAGCATCCCAAACACACGCTCTATTATGATTCGTGTTTGTGCATGTGCCTCATTATGGAGTTCTTGTTCGTGTGTGTGTGCATTTCTGATGGGTGTCATTAACCATGGCTCCAGTGTGTATCCAGCATCCCTGACTAGGTGACTGTGTGGGATATCCCTATTGGCAAATGTCTGATACAGCTGCGTCAGATGCCAGATGTGGTAATCGTGGTAGCTTCCAGGGCAGCCAGCACACACATTCCTTATTATGCCCTGGGCATTGCACACAACCTGGCAGTTGATGGAGGGGGAGACCTTGCGGTTGATGCAGACCCTACCCTACTCACCTGGTGATGCTTTAATGCATATGTGCGTGCAGTCTATTGCACCCACTACCTCAGGGTATTCTGCTATTTGGTGAAAGAGACACATATTGCTGGCCAACGCCTCATGGGTGATGGGGAAATATACGTGCTCACCGATATGTGCTGACATGGCATCCAGGAAATGGTGGAGTACCCTGGATGCTGATGCCTGTGAAATCCCCATCATATCCCCAGTTGGCCTTTGGAAGATACCTGCAGCTAGTATTCTTAGGCCTACACATACCTTGGTATCCACTGGGATGGGTTCTCCTCTGTTAGTTCTGTGTGTAATGCGTGGCCAGCACAGCTCAACAATTTGCTGTAGGAGGTCCCTGTCTACCCTATAGTGCTCCACTATCTCCAGCTCATGTAGCCCTTGGTAGGTTGCTCTGGGTCTGTACACTCTTCTCCGTCTCCTCACTGTGGGTTGCTCAGCCGCATTCACATCCTCACCACCCTCAGCCTCTTGCACATGCTGGTTTATGATAGCAAATGCAGCCCCTAATATTTTTTCTCTTGCTTTCGTTTTGTAAAATTTCCCCATCTGTATACACTGGTGGTGCAAAGGTTTTGGGAAAAACAAGGGCGACAGGTGTTTGCATAGTTTATAATGGTGTGCTGGACTGGGCTGGGCTGCTGCCTGTGTAATTGGCTGTTTCTGATACATTTCACCTGTCAGAAAAGCTAGTTCTCCTTGATTAACTTCCTACTGCTGTTTTCCCTTCCCATTGCCTCCTTGTTTAAGCCTGTGTGCATGCAGCACAAATGGAGTGCTCAAATGTGCACAGAGCTTTTATTTCCTGGTTTAACTTCCTTTTTCCTCCTGTAAGACCCAGTGCACGGTGCGCACACCTGCTTACACTTTGTAAAGAGTGCTAGGCAGTTTGGACACAACTCTAGCTTAGCTGTGCTAAGCTAGGAGCAGTCCCAAGCCACAGGTCTCCAATCTGCTTACAGTATGACTGACACACACCCCCATGATGTCACCTATATCCTAGTCTTGCACCCAGCTATTTATACTCTTACACTCTTGGGACCTGCCTCACACCCTGGTAATATCTGGGATTCACTAAACTTTCCCTCATTTGCATAGGATTGTCTACTAATGCACACTTACATGTCCCACACTGAGCCTCCCTCCTTAGCAACCAATACTCGCTGGCCAAGTTGTCTTTTGCAGTCAGAAGACAACCTGGCCAGTGAGTAATGGTTGTTAAGGGGGGAGGCTCAATGTGGGGCATGAAACTATGCATTAGTAGGCAATCCTATGCAAATGAGGGAAGTGTTAGTGAATCCCAGATTTTCCCAGTGTGTGAGGCAGGTCCCAAGAGTGTAAGAGTATAAATAGCTGGGTGCAAGACTAGGATATAGGTGACATCATGGGGGGTGTGTCAGGTATACTGTAAGTGGATTGGAGACCTGTGAATCGGGATTGCTCCTAGCATAGCATAGCTAAGCTAGTGGTGTGTCTAAACCTGCCTAGCACTCTTTACAAAGTGTACGTGGGTGTGAGTGCTGCGCACCGGGTTATACAGGAAGAAAAAGGAAGTTAAACCAGGAAAAAGCAGCTCTGTGCGCATTTGAGCACTCCATTTGCACGGTGCACACATGGGCCTAAACAGGGAGGCAATGGGAAGGGAAAACAGCAGTAGGAAGGTAATCATGGAGAACTTGGTGAGCTGCTAGGTGAAATGTATCAGAATCAGCTAATCACACAGGAAGCAGACCAACCCAGCCCAGAGCACCGCTATAAACCAAGCAAATACCTATCCCCCCGGTTTTTCCACACTGTACACCACTGGTGTGTACAAGCGGGGAAATTTTAAAACCAAACCTAAAAAATGAGAAGGGCTGCAGCAGGCAACATAGAACAACATGTGCAAGAGGCTGAGGGTGGTGAGGATGTCAATGCTGCTGAACAACTCACAGTGAGGAGACAGAGAAGAGTGTACAGACCCAGGGTAACGTACCAAGGGCTACATGAGCTGGAGATAGTGGAGCGCTATAGGATGGACAGAGACCTCATACAGCAAATCATTGAGCTGTGCAGGCCACACCTGACACACCGCACTGGCTGAGGGGAATCGATCCCAGTGGATACCAACGTATGTGTAGGCCTAGGTATACTAGCCACAGGTACCTACCAAACTACAACTGGGGATAACATGGGCATCTCACATGCATCAGCATCCAGAGTATTCCACCAGTTCCTGGATGCCATGTCAGCACATGCTAGTGAGCATGTATATTTTCTCAACACACGTGAGGTGTTGACCCGCAAAATGCATCTCTTCCACCAAATAGCTAACTACCCTGGGGTAGTGGGTGCTGTAGACTGCACGCACTTATGCATCAAAGCACCACCCAGTGAGCAGGGTAGGGCCTACATCATCCACAGGGGCATCCCCTCCATCAACTTCCAGGTCGTATGTGATGCCCAGGGCATTATATTGAATGTGTGTGCTGGCTGCCCTGGAAGCTATGATGATTCACACATATGGCAACTGATGCAGCTGTAACACAGATTTGCCGATGTGGACATCCCCTACGGACACCTAGTGTGGGATGCTGGGTACCCACTAGAGCTGTGGCTGATGACACCCATCAGAAATGCATACACACCTGAACAGCAACACCATAATGATGCACACGTACAGGCCAGACATATAATAGAGTGTGTGTTTGGGATGCTCAGATCACGGTTCCAGTGTCTGGACACATCCGGTGGAGCCCTGCAGTATTCACCAGCTACATGTACCAAATTAGTAATGGTATGTGCTATGCTACATAATATGATACTGCGGAAACAGCTGCAGCAAGAACAGCTTGGGGCAGGGCCACACAGCCCCCCCACCAATGCCAAGGCCTGTACAGGTACAGAGTGACTCGGAGGAGGAACAACCTGAGCCTGCTCCAGTAGGCAAAAGGGGGCATGCCCAGTATGCCCTGGCCTTGGCAAAGAGGCAATGCATAGCATATGCACTGACACAGTAGGGCCCACGAAATGACACCTCTCTCTGACTCACACAGGCAGTAAAAGAATTCCAAACATGTGCCCAACCATGTATAGGGAGTGTACTATATATATATATATATATATATATATATATGCATCCAACATAGGCAGCCCTCCAGCACCATCCTCAATTCCGGCACACCCTCAAGGTAAGTCAATCAACCTACCAATTATCAAATGGAGTAGAATATGTTTTTACCTGTAGCTATGGTATGGATGTGAATATGCAAGGGAATTAGGTGGCCGGATGTCAAGGCAGCAGAAAGTAGACACCCAAAGTGGCAGCATGAGATCTGTAACACATACTGGAGTCACCATAGTAGCCAGTACTACACTGGGTGACAAAACCCACTGCAGGAAATGGTGTGAGTGACAGGGGTGTCCATAAGAGCCGCACATACCAGTCAGGAAGGATCACATACCCAGCAACAGTCTCAGCCAGCAGGACAGATGAAGACAAACACAAACAAATGCTGTACTATGGCCTCCGAATGTGCCCTATGGTTAACCCCTCCCCCAGGCCTACACAGACAGACCACAGCAGGCCTGGCAGTTGGATGTAAGTTGTGAAGGTTAGGAAGTCAGACACTAATATGTAGGTAAACAAAGCTGGGATCTGTACTACACTGATAAGCCCTAGCCAGCAGGATAGGTAAGACTATAGACTGAAATGGAGTACCTTACATACCAGTACAGTCCTAGCAAATGTGTACAAGTGTCAGGTGCACTCCCCCATCCAACGTACATATAGAGTATCAGTTAGGTGTGCCCCCCACTCCTTTGTAGAACAGTAGAAACACTCAGGTGTGTCCCCCCCACTATGCAGAAATGTAACAACAGTCAATGGCAAATGACCAATGGATACCCTGCAGACACAGCATGCTACCTGTCAGTGTACAACAAAAGGTCAGCACCACAGTACAAACAACCTGAACGTGGTCCACACATGCAACACAGATGGCCATACTGGGCATGCTCACATACTTAGAGGAATGAAGGCAATGTCAGTTAACAGCATACTGAGAGGTCATACACTGCATGCTCACACACTTAAACACACGAAGGCCATGTCTGCAAACACCAGTGGACCAGACATATCTGGAAGTTGCATTTCTCAGTGTGAACACGTCAGTATGCACCACTCCTGCCTTGCACACACAGTGGATAGGAATACAGACAATTATGTAAGGACAACACACTATAAGAAGCCACAGGCACATGGGCATAGATGTATGGAAGAGGGTGACCGTGACAAGAAGCCATGCAGGCCTCTCTTATCCCAACTGGCACACAGCCTAAGGGCCTCCAACACATGAGGTGTGGATGTAACCTACTGTGGATACTAGCCACCAGTACCTGTCACCATGACAGACTATGTGGTGTATGTGCCAGCTGTGCAACAAGACTGTATAAGGAAGCATCCATCTAATAGCTGTATACACACACCTGTGACATATGACACCATGTGTGCCCGCATGTGGCATGTCAACCTGTACATGAATGGGGTATGGCCCATGCACACATTGCTCTCACCATAGCAGCAGTATGACAAGCCTGCTGAGGTCATCCAATGTGAATTACACCTTTGGGAGAGCTATAGCACAGTAAAATGCATGGCACTTCCCATAACTGTGTACTGCTGCAGTGACAGAGTAGTTAGGTAGTAGTACTAACCCCAGACCTGTCAATTGTGTCAGTGTGTGTTTGTGTGTGTGCCTGTCTGCCTCTGACTGTGTAGAGTGAAATGCTTGTTAGGCTACTCACACTCCGTGCAATACATATATTCAACTTTGTTAAGGCTGCTGATGTCACTCACCTAGAAGTACACCTCTGGGAACATAATAGTTCAGTAATCACTGTGTTGTGTCCTGTAACTGCGTACTGCTGTAGTGTGATAAACTAGTTAGGTAGGTGTTTGAACCCCAGCCCTAGCAACTGTCTGTGTTTGTGTGCATGTCTGACTGGGTAGAGA
>NC_056744.1:911743021-911745521 GCF_019279795.1 Protopterus annectens | reverse complement strand
GAGTGGTTATGTACATCTGTTATGGTTTAATGGTAAATCACTTAGTGTATGATGTGCAGCGTCCCGGGTGTGGGCCTTCCACAGGCTGTATATTGTGTTTCAGGGCAGAACACCAGCTGTTGGATACAGAGTGAGTTAGGGACATTTGAGCGGTCGTACGCGGGTGTGCGCGGGTATGCTCAGAGCTAAGCAATGCTAAGCTCGGGTTGTGTTACCTTACACTCAGCTAGCATCTACTTATCTCAATCTATGTAGGCAATGCTTACCCCTGCGCGAATACACGTACACACACTTACAACTGCTTATCCATGCGTACTACTGCTGTTATGCGCTTACACATGTTTACTAGTGCCTTAGTCAGTATGACACTTCACATGTGCATTTAAGGTAGTACTCTTGTGCAAATATAAATGTTACATAGGTTATACAGCACAACGAAGTTAACATACGGATATCACATGCAAAATAGGATGTGCTGCAGTGGTACTCGAGCCGGGAATGTGTGCACATTAGGCGGATGCTCTGGCCACTACACTATTGCTGTTTTGCTTCGTTTGCATATGTCTACCATAATGACATACCCATGTTCCCTTCCCCTGGCCCATGAGCTCCACGTGCACAGCATCCATCCATTCCCCGGTTGCTAGCCCTGCCATACTACAGCTCCAAACATTTCCCTCTCTGCATGTCTCGGTACACCTCCGGTATACTGTCCCCACCCAAGCGTCTGCAGGCTCTTTATCCATTTAGTCCATGTACATACCAGCCTTCCCCTGATCCTCCTCCGATACTGGTGGTGACATCGATGTGACCCACAACTGTTGGTTCATCCTGCCAGGGATGGACCTGTTGTTGTGTCAAGAGTAGACCTAGCTGGTCTACAGTGTTTCTCCCACTGGAAGCATCCTGCCAGGGTATTGTGTAGCAGCGGTTTGCTCACACACCTGGCCAGCCTCATCTCCCGGTGCCACGGAACCAACGCCCCAGGTTTGACATACTGTGCATGAAGCACGCTCACACATCCCCACGGTGTACACCGTATATCATTATTCCCTTTGGTATTATGCAGGACTACTGTTCTCACAGTATGATTGGACAGGCACTGTTCTGTGCTGCACATAGACTGCTCATAATACTGTGGTTGAGCAATGGACACGTGTTCTGGTATTAATCTACACACTTATATACAATTCCTATACTGTTGGATGCCTGTGCTGGATGATGTGTTTGTGATCACATCAGCTGAATGTGTATCTGCCATGGCTTAGTGGAACTCCCGTCTCCTATAGTGCACAGGGTTGGGGGTTTGCAACATGGCAGTACAGATTCTTTTGTTACTGGTCACAACAACAGCTGTTGGCTACAGAGTGACTAAGGCACTGTAGAACATTTGTAGATCGGCATGTGCTTGTTTGCATGAAGCACAGCATTACTTAATGCTTGTTGTGGCGTCTTGCACTCAGTTAGCCTCTACATTGCTTCACCAGTGTGGTACTCGCATACCGGTGGCCAAACAGGCTTACACCCGCTTGCTCCCGCATACACACACGCAATGTCATGCATTTTGTTCACATCTGTCAACCGGGACACTCGGACTGTATGCTTGTCCATTGCCAGCGGTGGCCCAGTGTGTAGAGCTCCACATTTACCCCAGCTATGTATCCCAATTAATACTGGGGTGATCACATTCATAGAGGGTAACAGACATAACATAGCTACGTCCCCCATTAATCATGCTTAGTTTACGTTATACTGTCGGTATTATCCATTCTTAGGTCAGGTTTACATGTCAGGTATGACTGTTGACAAAGGTCAGTTTAAGGTGTGGTTGGATTCCTGTTTCACAGGTCAGGATAGGTTACATGCAGGTATTCGGGGTAGGTGTAGTTATTCCATACCTGTGTGGTACAGTAGAAGCGGATAGCTAAGGAGTAGGTAGGTAGGTAGTGGGGGTGACATTGTAACTGTATAGTAGCCTGTAGGTATAATTGGATAGGGAGCAATAGGGAAGGTATGTCAGATGTTGGGATTTGTATGCAAGGCAGGACAAGAGGTGTCGGTATCACTAGTTGATGTAGTGGTACAGAGTGTGAGATGGGGGGGTTTTGCAAGGTGGTGAGCCTGTGCTGCTCCAGGTGTGCTTGTGGTGTTCCTTCATGTGTTAGTTACATGTGTCCTGTGGGACAGCTGTGATACTACATGTGGGTTGGAGTTCAAGATACTGGCAATATAGTGGGAGAAGAGGGTGTCACCTACGTGTACACATAGACATTAATAGGAATGGAACAGGGGCTGATAGGTATGTTGTGTGCATGGTGCACAAAGGGGGGTGTTAGGGGGATTATCCAGGGGAGTGCGGGATGGCTGCAGGGAAGGTCCACAGCTGGCCATGCTGTCTATGACAACAGCTGTGCATATACACTGCATTTGGTGTTTGTGTTGGACACTCACACTGCTGAGTGGGGGTGAGGACTTCAGTAATACTTTGTGATGCCTATTA